>NC_135212.1:20713047-20723047 GCF_052324685.1 Brachyhypopomus gauderio
AGTGTTAACTGCACCTCCTTGTGGCAAATTGTGCTAAACGCGAGTGAGTGAGTTACAAGCCAGGTCCATGCTTTGTTTAAGAATTTGTTTAAAATAAAAAGACTAAAATACACACAGACTTAAACAAAATATCAAATTTTGATGTTTCTCAAAATAGCAAGATACCCCGCACCTATAGCATTGTGCGTTGTCCTGGTGTATGCTGTACCGACTGTACTAGAAGGCAGTTTATTTCTACTATGACTTTAAATAAGTATGATTTATCAAAATTCTTCATACTTTAAACAGGTTGATCATCGATAGGCTATAGTACCACTGCACATTGACAACTTTTAAAACTTGTAACTGTCCTATGTCTGGTGTAATGTATGCAGCTGAATGTCTCTGTGCCCAGGTTCAGATGTGGTGGACTGGCTATTTCACCATGTGGAAGGTTTTACCGACCGACGAGAAGCTCGGAAGTATGCCAGCAACTTGCTAAAGGCAGGATACATCCGTCACACAGTCAACAAGATCACCTTCTCAGAACAGTGCTACTACATCTTTGGAGACCTCTGTGGCAGTGAGTTTCAGTTTATTTGTCTCTTTGACTAACCTCTTGGTGGATCTTTTTAATTGGGAGTTAACTTCATTTCTCCACTGATTCTCTTTGCATCCCTTTTCTCAGATATGGCTCATCTCACCTTGCACGACCATGATGGGTCTAGCGGGGCATCAGACCAGGACACTCTGGCACCTCTGCCTCTCCCCGGGGCTGCTCCATGGCCCCTCACCTTCCCCTACCAATACCCCCTCCCTCACCCGTACAGCCCCCACTCGGCACATGAGCCCGGCTACACCGCTGGGGGGGGCAGTCCAGGCAGCCCTCACAGTGAAGGTGAGAGAGACCGGCCTGGCTCCATTTACTAACTCAATTCTACAGATGAATCTCACATAATCTGCTGAGTTAAATGTGGTATGTTTATGGTTATTCATAGAAGGTCCATGACATTTAATAGCAATGTTATGAATAAAAGACTTATTGTATATACAGTACAAATATCAATTGTGTGCACTGTTCCAGGTTGAAATTAGGGCCATGAAGTATTTGTGGTAGCAACAGGTTCTCATGGTACTAAATAACTCCGGTCACTGCATGTGTCTAATGAGATGGATCATTTGGAGTGATTTTGAGTTTCCTTTTGTGTGGTAAACAGGACATATTCAAACTCTGAATATGTTCAAAAATATGAATATATTTTAAACATATGAATATATTTTAAATATATTCAAAGTAGGCAATAAAGAAGAAGGCATGAAGCTTACCTTTGTGTAGAATGGATCAATGAATCCCTATGTCATTACACAATCCAGTCCCAATGGTTCGGTGGCTCTGAACAACCATTTTGGAAAAACTGCAGCATAGTCTTTAAGGATCCTATGCCATGTTTTGTGTGGAAATGTAGCTGGAATGGTCAGTGCTCATGCCCACAAATGTTCAGTGTGCCTACATAGAGTACTGAGTGCTCACATTATCACATTCATTTTCTTTCTTTCTTTTCCTCTTCCTCTTCCTCGCTCACAGGGAGTCGCAGCAGTGGTTCGAACCGCAGTGGCAGTAAGGCTGTTGCGTTAGAGACAAAGTCAGTGGGCAGCGGTAGTGAGTCGGAGAAAAGAGAGAAGGCGCCAAGTGAGCGCTCGGCAGCGCCCCCCAGTGAGCACAGCGCACGCAGCACCCACAGCATCCATTCACATGCCCACAGCCTGGCATATGGACCTCCTGGCTTGCCACCCCAGCCACCTGTAGCAGCTCCTCCAGGCTCCCCGCCAGGCAGAGACCTGGCCTCTGTGCCCCCTGAACTCACAGCCTCGCGCCAGTCCTTTCGCATGGCCATGGGAAACCCCAGTGAGTTTTTTGTGGATGTCATGTGATGAGCTTTAATTGATCCACAGCGCTATGTCTCACACTCAAGAGTTGAAATTGAGGATTAAATAGAGATCCGGAAGAACGTGCCAATTTCAAGTGAGGACGAGGGTTGTGCTGATAACGTGTCTGTCCCTCGCATGGTCCCTTCTGTGTCCTGTGGCTTGCACTTTCTTCAGTGAAGAAACTGGAATGGATGGAGCTCTCGTCCCTAGTGTCCCACAGAGGCTTGTGGTCTCTACCAGTTAGAAGATGCTGTGGGGTTTTCCAAGCTCCCTCCCTTGGCTCCTGCTGCCCTGTGCAATCTTAAGTTGTCTCTACCCCATGCAGCAAATCTAAGCACATCAGCTATTTATCAAGCCCATCGAGAGCTTGTTGCGAAAAACTTAAAACCGTAAGTCGGTGGGTCCCCAGGACTGCGACTGTGAACCCATGTAGAAGAGGAGAAGGTTCAGAGCTGGGCAAAAGCTTCTTTGGTGTCTTTTTTATGTACTTTCTTGCATTTCTGACTTTTTCCTCTCAGCTTTTTCTTAACCTCAATCAAAAGCCCTTTTTTATAAAACACTACTAAAAGTGGAGGAGTAGCCACCGTGGAGAAGAAGGACCGTAAGGATTACAGAGGAGGTTGGAGGATGTACCTCTGTAACTTGTCTTTTGCTTTGAAAGTATGAAGTAATTCATAATGATTCAAATGAAAAGAAATCCTATCATATGAAAGTACAGACTGTTTATGATTGTATTTTATTTTACTTTCTCTGTCAGTGATAACATGGAGAGTGAGAGAGACTGGAGTTTAAAAAGTGCAGACAATTTCATAGTGATTGTTTTGATTGGAGGGTTGGTGGATGAAAAACCATGTAAAGATTGATCATTAACATGAAAATCAATGCACCTCTGGAGCTGCAATGTGGTAAATGTCATTCGTTTTAGATGAAAAAGACCATTCTGTAGTATGAGTTACTGTGTGTGCTGTAACTCAGTCTGCCATTACGGTGAGGTTTAATTTAACAAAGAAGGGATCATAGTTATACAGATACATGTGACAATTAATTGAATGAACCTCACCTATAATCTGTTCTCTCTCTCTCTTCCCAGAGCAATCTGCCACTTAAATGTCTTTCTCATTTTTTTAATTAATAACATTAACATTGTATATTTTTTTACAGTCTAATGTTTGTTTCTATTTCTGTACACTTGTCATTATTTTTTTCAAAATACATTTATTGCAAGTTTTTAATGATTAGATACTGATACTGAATAGTATCAATTGGTTAATTTTAATAATCGCTGTACACTGTTTTATGCCGAAACAAATTGCTTTTATTTATAAACATAGTTTTATTGGCTAACTATGGCGTCCTTTGGGTTATTTCATGTGTCATTTACTGTTTTTTCAAGTAAACTTCAAGTATGAACGGAATTTCAAGTATAGGGAACCTTTTCCAACCATTACAATCACTTTTAACATATACACCTTTATATATGTAACACGTTGGTAATGGCAAATAATAATACCAATAATAATAAAATTTTTGGTCACGTTGTATTATCTATTCAGCCCCAACTGCTTTTATAACTTTGTACGGTGACCTTAATGAAATAAAACAGTTATGTTTAGGTTTTCTGAAAGTGTACCGTTGAACAAACATGTTGTGATTGTGGGCTCTCAGAATCGGGATCCAGACCGTGTTTGTGGCGGACGTCACGTCAGCGCGTCGCGTCACGTGACCAGACGGTTGGGATCGAGGGAGCGGCCGCCATCTTGAGCGGGATGACCGATCAGTGAGCGCACAGCTCGGCGGAGAGCGCTGTCTGAATAAGTGATATAAAACCACTGCTGTTGGGGCGAGACGAGCCCCCAATTTGGGCAGTCAGACAGTTGCTGGTAAGTGTTAGTTTTGTTTTTTAGCTGTGCATTAAAAATTACCAACCAAATCTGTGACAGGTCAATTTAAAGGAACTAAATTGAGTATTAGCAAGATAGCAACAAGCAGCTAGCTGGTTTTACTGTGTTGAAATTGAAGTGTGGGAAGAAATAAATAAATAGTTTACGTATTATTGATAAATTCATTTAGTTAAACTTAATATAGCTACTAATATTGTTTTAACTTTAAACATGGTCGTGGTTGAGCTTGTTTGTCACGGACTATAACGGATTAGCTCGCTAACTAACATAGCTAGTTTACAGCCGACCCTCCAGTGCTGGTCAGACATCTTAATCCCTTTAACTTGACGCAAATATCGCTTTGAAATTAAACATTCGTGTAGTCGTTTGTAAAGTTGGACCTGGCTAATATTAATCTGGGTATTATTTAATCATAATTATAGTAGCGACGTTATGGGCCGGTAGCTCGCTGGCTGGCCGGGTTAACGTGGCCGTCGCAGTGGGTCGGTCCGGTTCTGACACGGCGGCGGACATGTTGGATGCTGCGGTTCCCTACAATATTTTGTAAAAAGAAAAAATACTGATGACTATTATCATGACAAATGTTAAGAGAAGTATGATGTTTTTTAATATGACTCGCCACATGACATGCACAATTCTTTACAATCAATGTCAGTGGGTGTGTAGGACACCCACACACTGACCATACGTGGATGTCACCTGGATGTTGTGGTCAAGGACGGGCACATATTTCTATTTTATAAGCTTAAACATGAATGCTATCGAATTTACACTTTACTTTAAATATCAAGGTTGTGTAATTTAAGTAGCCGATATGGTGACATCTATTTAGTTCAGCAAGGGCCCTGCAAGATTGACTACATTTCGCTTGTGAGCTGGTTTCTTACTTACATTTACATTTATGGCATTTGGCAGACGCCCTTATCCAGAGCGACTTACATTTTTATCTAATTTTTATACAAGTGAGCAATTGAGGGTTAAGGGCCTTGCTCAGGGTCATGGCCTCAGGTCTGGGAAACAACCCTCCGTCACAAGACACGTTACCAGTTCCCTAACACCAGGCCATGACTGCCCTCGTTACCTTTTAACTTTTACAACTTCTCATGGATATTTTGATTTACTTCCTTGTGGTGATTAACTTTTGCATCTATTGTTTGCCTTTATTGTTTTTTTTTTTTGTTTTGTTGTGCCTTCTGTCTTTTATGCAGAAATGTTCAATTCAGTGTAGTGAGACTTCATAGGTACCATATTTGTCTTATGGAGACTATAGTTGACTGTAGTCTATTTAATAATCAGTTTGTATTCTCGAAGGCTGATTGAACATATCCTTTGCTTGTTTTACATTTTTACATTACATGGAGTCATATTTGCTACACCGCCTTCATTCATGTCTTTCTCCCGTGTTTTGCTTCAGCAGTCAACCTTAATTT
Source organism: Brachyhypopomus gauderio (assembly GCF_052324685.1). Lineage (NCBI taxonomy): Eukaryota > Metazoa > Chordata > Actinopteri > Gymnotiformes > Hypopomidae > Brachyhypopomus > Brachyhypopomus gauderio. The sequence continues at coordinate 20,718,287 of NC_135212.1, forward strand.
ACTGCCAGATTCTTTTTCATCTAAATGCTCAAGATCACACGGCAGCACTATGATGTGTGGCACACGTTTCTGGTCCGATACGCCGTGTGTTTCTCCCGTCACTTCACGTTACCACGTGTCTTGAAACTCATTCTCTTCCACGCAGATTTCTCGTCATGGCTGGTGAACACTAAGAAAAGCTGTCAACATGATCGGAGGACTTTTCATCTACAACCACAAGGGCGAGGTGCTGATCTCTCGGGTCTACCGCGATGACATAGGGTGAGATCTGCTCTGCTCCCTCGCTGTGTAATTTACCCAGTAGGTGGAGGAACCGATGGCTGAAGGGGGAGACGCGTGGGGTATTTGGTTGGGGTGTGGAGGTGCAGAAGGAGGGAGGTAGACTGTGAATGTTATCATAGCTGTTGGGTATTGGTAAGTGTCCTTTGTCGTTGCTGAGGTTAAGCACAACGGTCATTTTCATCCTAGACCACTTGTGTTTGTTACGTGAAGGGATATGGGTGAGGGTGTGGTTGTGAGGGTGTGTGCTATGTTTGGGAGAGATAAAGGAGGACATTGTGTTTGTGTCCGACGTGTTTTGTCACGCACAGGGTACGTTCTAGCCTCGCTTGTGCTCCCGCTCTCTCTCCCCATTTCACCACCTTCATCTTCCTCACCTCCCATTCCTCCCCTCTCCCATTCCTCCCCTCTCCCATTCCTCCCCTCTCTATCCCCCTCTTCCTTCCTTGTGGCTGTTTCCAGTGTGCGTAGCTTAAGTGGCTTCTGTGCAGGGATGCATCAGATGAGTTCAGCCGTTTATTGTGTTTCTCAGTCTGATTACCAGAAAGCACAGTGCTTCCTATAACCCCCCCCCCCCCCCCCCCCTCGCGCTCACAAACACACGCACACACACACACACACACACACCCTGCTCTTCCCTTCAGGTGGAAATAAGAGGTGGAAATGTGAGTTTGAATGATCTCTCACAAATTTATTCGAGACCAAAGAGAATCCCTTACAGCACTTGCATGTGCGTGAAGTTCTCAAACCCCCCCACACACACACACACACACAAACCAGGCGCTGGCCATGTAGAGCAGGGTTGCTATGGTTACGACGAGCCTGCAAATGACTGCCATGGCTGCTTCTTGTCGCAGAATCTTGGTGTGTTTTGTGTGCGCGTGCATCTGGTGTGTGTGTGTACAGGCGCGCGTGCATCTGGTGTGTGTGTGTACGCGCACGCATGCATCTGGTGTGTGTGTGTGTACGCACGCGCGTGCATCTGGTGTATGTGTGCGTGCGTGCATCTGAATGACTGAGTCTCTAGTTGGAGCTGAACAACCCTGAATGCAAGGAGTTGCTCCAAGGTTATCAGGCAAGGAGATTCGGATATGTACTGAACAGACCATTGGGCTCCATTAGTTGAGTGAAAAGGGGGATTCGGACGACCAGATGCAACGATTTGCTCTTGTTTCATGCTATAGCCCATGCCGAGTCTGAACCAGTTAATAATGTAAACGTATATGGGTCAGCTTGACTCGCGTCCGTCGTTCCCGCAGCTGTGGACACAGTGAGTGTTGAGGCTGTCCTGACTGTCCCAATAAGTCTTCACTGTCCAAACTGGGTTGGGTCCTCCGTGTTGGGCCGTTTTGTCATGTAGTGTGTGGTCTCGCCCCACGTGCTCCTCGGTGCCGGCGTGCGTGCGCTGGCGCTCACTCTCCTGTCCGCGCCTCTCGTCCGCAGGAGGAACGCGGTGGACGCCTTCCGCGTGAACGTGATCCACGCGCGGCAGCAGGTGCGCTCGCCCGTCACCAACATCGCCCGCACCAGCTTCTTCCACGTCAAGCGCTCCAACATCTGGCTGGCCGCCGTCACCAAGCAGAACGTCAACGCTGCCATGGTGTTCGAGTTCCTCTACAAGATGTGCGACGTCATGACCGCCTACTTCGGCAAGATCAGCGAGGAGAACATCAAGAACAACTTTGTGCTGATCTATGAACTGCTGGATGGTAAAAAAAAAGAGATATGATGATAATTATGCAAGAGGTTGAGGGAGAGATTTTCATCTATTTATTTAGTTTGTTGATTCTTCACTGGGTGGGTCAGCACTTTTCTTAAAACCCAGAATAGCACAATAACTGATGTGTGTATTGGAAATGTATTATTTCATAAAAATTGAAAGAACAGTTCTTTGCTATATAACTTGATGGCTAATGATCTGGCTGCACTAGCCTGTCCACTTGTGGTTCTACTATTTGACTGGAAAGGGTCACTATACTGCACATTCGCAGACATGCTGCACATATCCGGGGATCTGTCGGGGACACAAGCAGCACTCTTGTGGGAAGAATCAGTTTGAACATCGGAGAAGTATCACCAAGATTACTCCCTCCGTTACGATTAAGATTACTTTGTCATTTACATGAGGAAACCATACACAGCCTAAAGAACTCCGATAAGCTTGAAGCAGTAAAATAGTCCCAGTCAAGTTGTACACTTCAGTGTGTTTGATTATTTAACAGGTCTTACCAAGAGGTTGTGGCAGTGGCACAACTGCTCGTGAATATTGTGTCCACATAAGCAGGATGATTGTATTCAAAATATTTTTTTTTCTGTGTGCTGTTGAAGTGGAGAAAATGTTCTTAATCCAAAGATGGATGTGTATCACTTCTTAATTATTGCAGTATTCTTTTTTTGCAATACTGGTCTTGTAGAAGGTGATCACCATAACTAGTTCCTACTTTTGACCAACCTCCGATGTTCCTCTTCAGTATTCCATAGGTGTGAACGTAAATCATTTTGGCCAAGGTAATGCTAGCCAGACACTGTGCTTCAGTAGTGCGTCACTGGTTTTATTCTACTGCAAGGAGTGTTACTACAGTAGTGAGATGCAGTGCAATCACAGTATTTTTTTTATTCCTGTTCAGCTGTTCTATGGGAAATCTGTCCAGATTTTGGTTTTTCTACTAGCGTCCCAGCGATTCTCCAGGGCCACCAGCTCTTCTGTTGTGCTGTTGTTTTTTTAGGTTTTGATTTTTATGACCGCTAGATGAGAAAATCAAAACCTAAAGAAAATACAGCGTGCACAGAGCAGCGCCTCCCTGCTCCTCGGGGCTGACCCAAACCCTCGTAACTACACTCTTCATATCTCTGAAGATAAAGAGTACCCAGAAGAACACTCACTGATAGTAGTCCTCCAAGTGCTGGATGAAAGTGTGTTCTCTGATCGGTCATCTCCCCTCCACCTTTAGAGATCCTGGACTTTGGCTACCCCCAGAACTCTGAGACTGGTGCACTCAAGACTTTCATCACTCAGCAGGGCATCAAGAGCCAGGTGGGTGTGAGGAGCACACATCTACTCCCCACTGGAAATGAACTGGCACTTATATTAGTGATTGGGCTGCCAAGCCTTTTGTCTTCAGTATAAGTTAATGCACCTATTTTTTTTGCCACTGTTAAGTAGCTAGCAGGTGTCGTTATTAAGCCAAACTGTGTTTTTCGAGTAGCCAGTTCCTGTAAGCCAGGGGTGCCCACAGTTTTCAGCTTGCGAGCTACTTATAAGATGACCAAGTCAGAAAGATCTACCGGGGTGGCGGGCGAACGTAATTTGTTGAGTGGATTGCAGATTGGCTACCGTGAATGTCAATCAAAATATTGTAGATTCATCTACTACTATTTTATGTGACGCGATCTACGCACATTCCTTCGCGATCGACCGACACTTTCGACGTAATGAGCACCCCTGCTGTAAGCTATCCATGTTAGGGTCCTCTCTGCAGTGCTTTCATTAAGTCCTGTGGGGAATAGTAACTTGGTGAAATACATAGAGTAACTTGGATGGAGATGACATACACTACCAGTCAAAAGTCTGGAAACATTCTTTGAAGTAGCTTTCCTATATTTTGATGACATCTTTGCACACTCTTGGTGTTCTGTTAACCAGCTCCATGAAGAAGCACCTATAATGGGTTTCCATCTGTCCTAAATACATTCTCACAAATACAGAGCACTTGTAGAGAAATAACACTGTTTGCTGAGGATGCATTTCAAATTGTGTGTTTGAAAATGAATTCATAACACCTTTCCCAAATTATATTTGTTTTCCAAACAAATTGAAGCATATTGCAATAGAATAAAATGTCTCTCCCTATTAAGAACATTCATTTAGTCAGGTGTTTCCAAACATTTGAATGTGTGGGTGGATTTCTGTTATACTCCATTCACCAGCCACTTTATTAGGTACACCTTGCTAGTACTTGTACTTGGGGGCTTGGACCCCCTTTTGCTGCTTTAATCCTTCGTGGCGTAGATTCAACAAGGTACTGGAAACGTTCCTCAGAGAGTCTGGTCCATACTGACATGATAGCATCACACAGTTGCTGCAGATTTGTCAGCTGCACATAATAATAATACATTTTATTTAATGGCGCCTTTCAAGTCACTCAAGGTGACCTTACAACTCGCATTAAAATAACAATAAACAGTAAACCCATACAGAGAATATATAAACAATCCACTTTGTAAAAAATACAATAAAATAAACACAGTTAATTAAATGAATAAGCAATTTTAAAAATGAGTTTTTAAAGCAGATTTAAACTCTGCGATTGAATCCAGCATCCGAATATGATAAGGTAGTGAATTCCGAAGGTTAGGTGCAGCATGAGAGAAAGCCCTAGAACCCACTGTGCTGAGCTTAATGGCAGGAAGTGCCAATAAGCGTGCTGATGAAGACCGCAGAGAACAGGGTGGGGTGTATATCTGAAGGAGATCTGCTAAATA
>NC_135212.1:20728047-20868047 GCF_052324685.1 Brachyhypopomus gauderio
TCCTCCCGTCCAGGTGCCCTTCGCCCCGTCCGGTCTCAAGGTCCGCTACCTGAAAGTGTTCGAGCCGAAGTTGAACTACAGCGACCACGACGTCATCAAATGGGTCCGCTACATCGGCCGCAGTGGCATCTATGAGACGCGCTGCTAACGGCGGGCCTCCCAGCCCATGCGGTGGGGTGGAGGGGGGGTGGTGGTGTAGGGCAGTGCAGAGGAGGTGCAGATCATTGGCCTTCGCTCACTCTCTCACTCCCTCCTCTCCTCCTCACATCCAACAGCGTAAAACAATTATGGGGGGGAAGGGATTAAAAGATTTACAACTAGTCATAAAGATAACACAAACTTGTCCTGTGGATAAAAAAATAGATTTAAAGTTCAGACATGTTTATGAGCAAAGAACATGCAAGACTCATTTCCCTTCATTAACCCCCTCCCCCCTCCGTTGTATATGGTGAACCTGCTATAAGATGAGGCCCCATTTTCCATCAGCCCACTCATTCTTTCTCCTCTGATTTGCCCACATACATTCCTGACCCCCCCCCCCCCGACTGCTGGGACACGGCAGGGCCATCACTCCCATTCACCCAAACAAGTGATTAGCAGTGAACCTGTGCTTTTGTACGCAGGCGTCATCAATGTTAATATGGCTTCTTTAAACCCCACCCCACATCCCCACAAATCGCTGGTGTTTGTACTTTTATGCTGTAGTGTAGTCAGCTAATGGACACCATAAATTGTATCCCCCTTTTTCTTTTCATACAGGTAGGTTTTGTTTTCCTACACAGCAGGTATATTAGTCATTGTTAATTAGATATTGTCCATGTCTTTGTAAACAGTGTGTGTGTGTATTCATCAATGCTCTTGCCCCAACTTGTATCACTTGTATTCTTTTTCATCTAACTTCATCAATGGCTGTACTTCAGACTGCCTCAGAAATACCTATTTTGTCATGACTAATGTTGAGCAACAGTTGTCTGCTTTGGTCTCTGCTGTTGTGTTTGCCAGACTTTCTCTGTGTGACCAAAATTCTCAGAAATGAGGAAATATAAAGCAACAAAATACTAATAGTAGATTAAACCCAGCTGTATGTATGTGTGTACGGACTATATACACCATAAAGGACTGAGAGTGAACTGCCAGGCTGATGTTGGACAGTTCCTGCTTTTGGATTTGTCGTGTGTGTGTGTGTGTGTGTGTGTGTGTGTGTGTGTGTGTGTGTGTGTGTGTGTGTGTGTGTGTGTGTGTGTGTGTGTGTGTGTGTGTGTGTGTGTGTGTGTGTGTGTGAGAGTGCAGTGAGCCCCTGTAGCAGGGGGTCCCCCAACATCTCTCAGGATCTTTTGTGTCTGCCCTCTGTTGTGCTTGGGTGTTCACCAGGTTGTTTACGGGAGGTTTAACGTGTACCTTTTATGATTTCTCCAATGCACTGACATCTCCCTCTTCAGTGTTTCTCCTAGTACTAGATTTCTCTGAGATTTATGGCACAAATGTGAAGGCCTAACTGTGAATGTGGATTCAGAGGGGGGTGGGGAGGCAGCCACAGCAGATGGGCTCCTGGAATTCCTTTGAAACTGAACCAAGGTTTAGATCAATTTCAAGTTAATCTTGAATCTTTTCCTGCTCGCTGAGATATTGGCAGAGTTGGATGTGAGTACGAGTTCTGCATCTCTGTTCCTCAGGCCAGTTTTGGATATCGTTCCCCCACCCAACAACAAAAAAGACCTAAAGATGGTTAAAGTTAAGGAATTTGCTCTACTGTCAGCAAGGCGTCCTACCTTGTTTAAGCCTGTTCCCACTGAAAATGTTGGGTTGCCCTCTGCCCTTGACGTGTTTGTGCCTGTGCTCCGACAACTGCAGTGTTCTGATAACACTACAAATGTTTCTAAGCTGTTTTGTGTTTAGACACGGAGTGCCTGTCTGCTCTTCAGCTCTGAGAGATGCTGAGGGTCCTCTGGGCGTGGTCCCTCAGCTTCAGTGTGTGCACTTCATTTGGTAACATTGTGATTGTCTTGTTAATCCTAATAAAAAGTAAAACGAACTTCTGCTTTCTGTGGTGTTTTCTTTGCTGGGAAAATGTCGGTCCATTTAGCACATCTGACTAATATTGAGATTAAGCTTGGATCTAAACAGCAGGGCAACATCTCCAAGACTGGGCTTAAGCACATCTGTACTAAGCCGCTAATTAAAAAACCTGGCCTTAACCCCCAGGAACTGTCCAATTATAGGCCAATCTAATCTGTTGTTCATATCCAATATTTTAGAGAAAGTAGTATCTTCACAACTCTCTTCCTTCTTACAGACAGAACATGTCAGTTATTTCAGTCTGGATTTAGAGATCATCACAGCACTGAAACGGCACTGACTAAAGTACTGAACAATCTTTATCCTCTGATAAAGGACATTTCTCATACTGCTAGACCTCAGTGCTGCTTTTGACACCGTTGATCATAATATTCTACTTAATAGGCTGGAGACACTCATTGGCATAAAAGGTCAAGCACTCTCCTGGTTCAGGTCCTACCTGACAGATCGTTACCAATTTGTACTAGTAAATAACGAATGCTCAGAGAATTCTAAGGTAAAATATGGCGTCCCACAAGGATCTGTACTGGGCCTCATATTATTCTCATTATATATGCTACCACTGGGCACTATCATTCGTAGGCATGGTATTAGCTTCCATTGCTATACAGATGATACTCAGTTGTATATATCTTCCAAGCTGGATGATATCACTACTACTCTCAAGATTGAGAACTGCATCCAACATTAAAAACTGGATGACATCTAATTTTCTTCAACTAAATTCTGATAAGACAGAGGTGCTGATTCTTGGGTTCAAAGCTACTAGAAGCAATTGGGCTGATATTCCCCTTACCCTAGATGGTTTTTCAGTAACACCTAAATCTACTGCAAAAAGCTTAGGTGTCACTATTGATTCTGATCTTTCATTTGACACACACATATGCAATGTCACTAAGGCTGCCTTATTCCATTTACATAATATCACCAAGCTGAGACAATTACTTTCATTAGCTTTCGGAGAAGCTGGTCCATGCTTTTGTTTTGTCAAGATTGGACTACTGTAATGGTCTTCTAATTGGATGCTCTAAACAGTCCATAAAGAAGCTACAACTTGTACAAAATGCTGCAGCTAGAGTCCTAACTCAGGCTAGAAAATTCGATCATATTACTCCCACTCTCGCGGCATTACACTGGCTTCCGATTAAATGTCCAATTTAATTTAAAATTCTTCTTCTGTTGACCTCAAAGGCATTAAATGGTCTTGCCCCACAATACCTGAGTGAACTCATTGCTTACTACAACCCATCTCGCCCTTTGCGCTCCCAAAATGCTGGATTTATCCTAGTTTCAAAAATTTGTAAGACTACAGCCGGAGGCAGAGCTTTCTCTTTTAAAGCCCCTCAATTAGGTATAGCCTTCCAGCTCCAATCTGAGATTCGGACACAGTTCCAATCTTTAAACCTAGACTTAAGACTCACCTATTTAATCAAGCCTTCAGTTAATAGTCCCCTTGTAATGTGTGGGGCTCGGGGGGCCCAGACGTTGAGATATCTGGTAATCTGAGATTTTGATACTCTCATCCAGCTGTGTCATGGCATCACTCTAGTTGTGACAATGACTTGACTGGAAAGCAATGTCTCAGTGAGCGCTCATGACTGTGGTCACCTCTGAACCCCTCCCTTTAGTTTTGCTGCTATAGATTAGCTTACAGGAGTCACATGCTAATCACTGGCACGTGAGCTATGTATATTTAAATCAATGGTTCTTTAAATTGATGTTCACAAACTCAACCTGTATTGTCTATCTTTTTGCATGCTTCTACCCAAGACGATTGCATGCAAGCATCTACAAGCACCTAGGAGATGGTCTGGCTTGCCGGTGGATGTACTGATGCCGGGATTGGATGTGTCATTGCCACAAGAGGACGTGCTGATGCTTGTTCCTACCTGAGGCTCACCATCGGCACTGAAGGGACTGTGACTACTTGGCCGGGGAACAAGAACCATAACTATAACTGTAGAACCACATTTTGTCCACACATACAGACTTGTGCTAACGGGCCGCCCAATGCAGGATGGATTCCCTTTTGAGTCTTGTTCCTCCCGAGGTTTCTTCCTAATCCCCACCATCATAGGGAGTTTTTCCTTGCCACTGTCGCCTTTGGCTTGCTCATTAGGGATCTGGACCCATACGTTTGTGAAGCTACTTTGTGACAACATGTGTTGTAAAAAGTGCTTTATAAATACATTTGACTTTGACTTTGACTTTACTACAGTATGTTCAAGGTTGAGGGGGGTTGACTTCCTATGTGGCACCATATTCTCTCAGAGCACATCCAAAAGCGGGCAAGTGTGTGTGTGTGTGTGTGTGTGTGTGTGGGTGGGTGGGTGGACACGCGCTGGGCCTGACGTCATGACCAATCATTAATCGGTTGTTGAAGCCAAAGGACGGTCCGACTGATGGATCGATGGCCAATTAAACTCTCGTCTCTCAAGGCCCGTGAAAGAGGAGCTCCTGTCTTGCCACTTTTTCTCTGCTCTGCCCTTCCAACTCCCTCTCCTTTCATTTCTTGCTCCTTCCCAGTGTGAGTGACAGCGCGGGGTCAAACAGCCTCTGGTTCCGCACTCACCTGGGAAACTGCCAAGTCTCTGGGCCTCCTGCCAAAGCGAAGGGCGGAAGTTATGAGTCCGCTTTTCAGGTGTCCTCCGTCCAATCAATGTTTGTCTTCTCCTTCAGGAATCCCATAGTCTATGTTAATTCAGCACCGTCACACAACTTTTTTGTTAAATAACCAGACTTATTATTCGGGTGTGAGAACGGAACGCTTTCATGGGATAATGTGCCGGAGTTTAAAGCGCTTTTCTACTGCTTTCCTTTGTCAATTTTTTGTTATTTTGGAAATAATGTCCATTCATGTTACATTTCTATTATATCTATCAACAACTGATTCATGTTCAAGACCAATCTTCGTATAAACTTTATTATCACATCTTTCTTGCTCTCGTGTACTATGATGAGTCTTTGGACAAATGATTCCTCTAACCAACCAAATCCTCCAGTTTGGCCAGTATCGGACCTTCGTGGCTAATGACCTGAGAATTAACAGTATTGCACTTTGAGAAACCACAGACTGTCCCTCAGCCCTCCGGGGGTCAAACGGGCTAATGGGGTTAGTAAGAGACTGAAGGCCATTTGGCCAGGGACGCTATGCGTTACGCCAAACTGCGCAAGTGCCAAATTTTCACCTCATTCTCCACAGTGTATTTTTAATGAGTACAGCCTGTGCATGCATGATTTGCAGGCCTTTAAAACACCGGTGTCAGCCCTTTTGTTTGAAGTTGACTTGCAGAGTACCTAAGAGCCCGAATAGCAGAAATGTTGACAAGGTCATGCTTTGGCGGATCTGGTTTGAATGTTAAAAATGTTTTTTGAAAGTTTCTTATGTTTCATTTCTTTCCATGTCTCACAAGAGCTGCTCAGAATGTTTGAATGGTTTTATACCATGGAACAAAATTCAATAATTCTTGAAGAATGTCAAACCTACTACCTGAAATGTGGGAAATCGGTTCACCCTAATATAGTGGAAAAGTAAGGAACCTACACGATCACATCTATTTTGGGGTCTTCCTCTAATATTTCATCGTCTAAATAACTTAATATAGTTTTAAAATGACAGAAGCCGCCCTCCAAGTCAGTGGAGTGGAAATACTCTAGGTAGGAGGAGGTAGCCAAGTTTCACACAAAGGCGGGGCGGCGCTTTCACACACCCAACCCTGCAGCACACGGTCACATTCACCCCCCCAAGCGATGGCGAAAGTTCATAAGAAAACTTAAAAATCGTTGGTGCAGTTTGGAATAGTTGGACAATATTTGCATAACTGCACAGAACGCGTTTGTTATGCTCTGAAAAGGAGCCTGTGTCATGTCGTGTGTATGAACAGGTCTGTCCCACAGCTTTGCAGGTCTATCCCACAGTGACACGCACTCCAACGCCGTGGGACAGGGGTAAGGAGGACAGGGGCAAGGAGGACAGGGGTAGGAGGACAGGGGTAACGAGGACAGGACTAATGAGCTGCGTCTGTCTCCCGCACGGATGCGCGCGCACTTGGATATGTCTTTTTTTCCTGCAGGAATAAATGTGCCACGCTGCTCCAACGACTCTTGAAGCAAACACGTGCTGTTGAGAATATACGCAAATACCAAGACGTCTGTTTTCTTCAAGGTAACTAGCAAAAGAAAGAACTTTTGAGTCTGCCAAGGGGCTTTTTGGGATGCGCTGGACTGAGTTAATAATGATGCCTCTAGCATTGCTGCTGCTCCTGTCCCCCGAAGGCAGAACAGAATCGGTAAGAGCTGTCACATCAGTTGCTCAATTACTGTACTAGTATTATTAGAGTGCGTTATGAAGCCTGCATGCTTTAAACCGCTTGCATCATACTGTGCGCTAGACAAAATCATGAAGCAAAATCTTATCAGCCGGTGCATCTTCGTTTGGCAAGCGACTTTAGCGAGTGAAGCGCGGAAGAAGTTATTTAAAATTTGATTGAAGTCTCCTCAAGACTAGACCTATTTTGGAGTTAGATCCAAAAAGGTTGAAATGATTAAATGACAAGAGAAGGGAGAGGTGGTTGGAGTTGACTTGGAGGAGGGGTAAGGGTGGGCTGTGTGTTATTTTGTTCACATGAGGGTGACAGATATTTCAGCCCTTGGCCATAGATCCACAGCTAGTAAGATGGGTAGACAGAGGACATGGCCAGTGGAAGAGACTTGGGACAAGGCCAGAATTTGTGCAGCACTTCTTGCGCTCTGCTATATTGTTGTCTAGACTGTTTGACACTCCCACAAGTCATGAGTGCTCAGTGTTTCTGTGGGATTTAAGAGTAGATTAAAATGTAGGTTAGCAGCCTGTCTTTCAGCTCAGTTGCTTTCCCCTCCTGTATTCTCTTACTCATCGGTAGGTCACCGGGCCACTACGGGAGTCTCTCCTGCTGCCCCTCCCACACCACCCAACCTCCTGGGGCAACAGGCCAAGAGTTCTGCTGGGTCGTGCCAAACGCTATGCCATCAACCCCCTGGGCTACAAGTGGGAGCACTTTAACATCACTTACAAGTGAGCACCGGTGTGGAGACGACTCGGGGGGTGTTACAGTGCATAATCAAATTGAATTAACAAGCTAAAGCAAAAGGGATCCTTGAGAAGACAGGTGACACGTAAGTACTCTGGATGAGTGGGCCAGAGGTGATGCATTTCATTAAGCGGACGATCAGAGTGATCGGAGGATCAAACGGCACAGACACATGAGAGGAGGAAGTCAGAGAAAGGGGGAAAATACACGAGCTTGATCAAGTTTGAACTTGGAAATGGCAGATGTATGTACAGAATGAAGCTGAGTGCATGCCCTTACACATGCATAATTCCCTTACAGAGAATTGTCACCTTTCTGTCTTAAAGGATTACAACGTTTCCCAACACGCTCAATAAAGATGACACCCGCAAAGCCATAAGCATCGCCTTCACTAAATGGAGTGACGTCTCCCCGCTGACCTTTACTGAAATCACCAAGCCCAGCGAGAGTGCTGACATCATTATTGGTGAGCTTGGCTGTATGACGTTATTGCTAGCCAATTAACAAGCAACAAAGTTGCATTATACCTGACAAATTAAAATAATATACTATCAGATCTCTGTTTTGCTCTCAGAGACTTTGAAAGTACAAGTTCATTGGTCGAATTGATACTGCATATTCTGAGAGCTTTTTCTTGCTGTTCTGGAAATTAAGTGCTCACACTCAACAATTAGTCTATTAGCCCCCAAGAACCTGTCTCACGGTGGTTGTGGTGGGCCAGGTTTCTACACATTCAATCACACGGATTGCTGGGGGTCACCGCTGCACCCTTGCTTTGACGGCCTGAATGGAGAGCTGGCTCACGCCTTCCTGCCCCCCCGCGGTGAGATCCACTTCGACAACCACGAGTTCTGGATTCTAGGAAAGTCTCGCTTCAGCTGGAAGCAAGGTATGCACCCAAGTCTCCATCTGCAGTGGTTCTGATGTTTGTTTGTTTGGAGATTTCAGGTGGGGGTTCATTGCGCTGCATCCATACCGTCATCTGTTGTTCTTCGTCTCTATTATGCTTCGTGTGTCCCTCTCCCGTTTGCTGTCCCTCTGTGTTTTGGACTGATTACTCCTTCAGTCCTCCTCCTTGCACAGGTGTGTGGCTCAATGACCTTGTTCAGGTTGCTGCCCATGAGATTGGCCATGCTCTCGGCCTGTGGCATTCACGGGACCCCAGTGCTCTGATGCACCCCAACGCCACCTACACCGGCCAGCGCAACATCGCTCAGGACGACATCTGGGGAATCCAGCGCCTTTATGGTGAACCAAGCACTCCCTTCCAGTGACCATGAGGGGGGGGGGGGGGGGTTCTGTTTCAGATAATGTGGTGTAACCTTGACTTTTTCCTACTTGCATGATTTCAAAGGCTTTTTCAAGGACAACACATGTGTTTGTGCTTTAGGCTGCTTGGATAAGAAGCGCGTGTGTGACCCCTGGGCCCGGTTAGGATTCTGTGAAAGGAGACGGAGTTTTATGAAGAAGTACTGCCCTCAACGGTGTGACCTGTGTTATGGTGAGATCTTGGAGCAGCTAGCAACAAAGCTAGAGTTTCGGTCCAGTAACTGCTGTGATATCACTCATTATTACATGCTGTGTCATCGTTATAACTTCCAGCACGTTACTGAGTATTTTTAAGATACACAATAAGGGTTCAGAAACATGCAAGACGTATTTGTACATCAGAGCCTGTGGATGTGGTGGCCACCCCGACGCCCCCCCCTGCCAACGTGAAGATCAAGGTGGTGCCTCGTGGGAAAGTCGTCGGCTTCCGCTGTGGGACCAAAAACATGAGAGTCCCTCCAAAAGTCAGGTGACCTCTAGCAGAGCTGCAGCTTGAGAGCAAATAAAGTCTTAAAGCTATGTAAACACTGTAACCTATTCGGTTGCTAGGAGCTGCTGTAATTAGTGTCAGTTCCTTTTTAACAGTCCAGAGACGTATATGGTCTTTGTACATTTCCTGGTGAATCGCTGAGCTGACGGTTTGACGATGCCCCCCCAACACCCCCACCCCCTCCCTGTGCAATCAGCTGGTATAAAGATGGAGAACAGCTGGTGACCTCCGTCCCCGGATACATCGCCATCAAGGACCGGGACCTCCGCATCGTGGCCAACGAGTTCAACGAGGGAACGTACACCTGTCGCATCCTCCGGCGTGGTAGCGTGGTGTCGGCCAACTCCTGGGCCATCCGGCTGAAACCCGAGCGCTCCTCGAGCAACAGCTGAGACAGAGAGATCGAGCCGAGTCCAGGACGAGACGCAGAGACGCTCTCACGCCTACCTCCGGCCCTTAAAGCCACTCAGACCCGCTCGCCATAACCTCAGACTGAGCCCGAGCGCTCAGCGGCCACGTCCGAGGGAGCGTTTATTAGTGGAAGAGTCCTTCAGCGGTAGATGCCATGGAGAAGGTCAATGTAGACATGTTAAATGGCTGAAATTGCACATATTAAATATATATACAAGGAAAGGTGCAGTAGGAACAGTAGCTTTTTTGTATATCATTGATTTCTTACTAGGTTTGACTGTGAAAAAGTCACACCGAAGTTTTTCTAGGGTGTCAAATTCATTAAATTAAGGTTAACAAACTATAACTGCTGACAGACACAGTGAATAAGAACAGGGTCACTGGGTGCACTCATTCTATCTTCTCCCTTCACTGCATGAGGTTTTATTCCAGCACATCCTCCGAAAAAAAATGCTAAATGACCCTTTGATTATATTTCTACTGGCAGACTCGTCCAAGCCATTTCCTCAGACACAAGCAAGGGAGTCTGATACATTCTGCTGTGCCTCCATACTATGGCTATTTCAAACACAATAAAATCATACAAGTTCCCACACCACTTTCTTTTGGTGCTGTCGGTTGCTACGAACAAGTAATGTAAACATTTACGGGGGAAATTCTTCCCAATACGGCCAGGACCGGTGCCACATTGCTGCTCAGGCCTTAGGGGTAACAAGGGTTGCCAAGTTCAGGAAAACCAAAACCTTCACTATCACAGCCAACCCACAAAATTAGTACTTTGCATAGCTTTGTACTTGTGTTTGGGGCAGGACACCCCTAATAAATCTCAGCACAGACGCAGAGCCTTATAAAGAACGTGAAACTCACTTTTATTAAGACAGATGGGAAATTATAATATAAGATTCTGATCAACTCAACACATTTGACTAATAAAATGAGACTGACAAGTCATAAAAATAGATCAAGCAAAATAATCCTGTTCAAAGTACTAAAAATGTGTATTTACCAGTACAGAGTGAAGAGAACACAAGACACTATGGCTTTTGTCCTCAGACTGGAATGATCACGTTTTCTCCAGAGAAATGATTTTCTGCAGTTTTCATTATGGCATTAGGTCCAGTGCTTCGCAGTGTAAGAAAGGAATAGCGTTCCATTAGTCAAAACTGGGTGGCAGGAAGAGATGGGTCTAACTAAACCCAGTGCCTTCCTCCTCCTCCTCCTCCTCCTCCCCCTTCCTGGAGTGGGTCTAAAATAAGGCTTCTTTTCAACTATGAGAAAATCCAAACAGACAGACAGACAATGCATGTAAATTAGGTTCTTTTTTTTTGCTCCCTGGTGCTAATATACATAAGTGCCTCTTTGTTAAATAAATGGTATACAGTATTTGTGTGTGTGTGTGTGTGTGTGTGTTATTCAGTGATGAAATTTGTTGGACCAAGGAGGATTCACGTAGGTGGTGGGGGGGGACAAGCTGATGAGCGGTGAGAGTGGCCATGACAGGTGGGACAGTGTGGTGCTTACAGCAGGTTGACGGAAGTTGCTTTAGTTTACAAGTCTGTGCACTAAACGATTAAACATAATACACATGTGCTTTGACATAATACATAATTAGGTACTGATGAGGCATAAGGATAAATAAAAACAAATAAATCAAACAAACAAAGAAATACACAAAAAAAACCCTCAACACCCCTATGCCTCTTCACACAATCATTAAGGCCAAATCCGGTGAAGGAAAATGAAATATAGTGGATATACCAGACTCCAACACTAGATTAATTAAGTCATTATACTGCGTCACAGACAAAGACTCACAATCTCCTCTTAGTCTGTTAGAAAACTGAGAAAAGTATGAGAAAAGTGGTTTAAAAACAAACAAACAAACAAACAAAAAAAAACCCCCAACCAAGCCCAAAACCCAGACTGATTTGAAAACAGCTCCGGCAGGCACCTGGTTCCTAGCGAACAGCAGAATGCGGTCGTTTCAGAAGACGTATCGGAGGGGGAGGGGAGCCGCCTAGTCTTCCTCGTCCTCATCCTCGTCCTCGCTGATGCCGTGCACGTCGCTGTAGTGTAGAGGCGAGCTGGACGGGGAGGTCTTGGTGAAGAAGGGGAGGCGGAAGGTGGGCGATGGCGAGCGCTCCTCCCGCGTGGGGCTGCTGCTGGGGCTGTGTCTGGGGCTGATCGCCTGGAGCATCCGCCCTTTGCCTTCCTTCAGCATGTGCTTCTGGACACCCGCCCCAAAGAGAGAGGCGCGGGAGACGTTAGCGGCTGTGAAACTGCGGAGAAAGCGGCGGGTCCTCTATTTTTCTGGGAAATAAAGCAGAGCGTCTCACCAGCGCCCCGTCTGGGCCGAACATCTGCAGGAAGTTGCCGATGAACTCGCGGGATTTCTCCTCCCACTTCTGGATGAGGTCGATGCTCTTCTCCTCCACCTTCTGCACAAACTCTTTGCTCTTCTCCTCTACATCACGCACCTTCTGCTTCACCTTGTCCACGCGCTCCTGCAGGTGGTACTTCTTCTCCTGCAAAGATCGCGTTACATGGCTGAAACCGCAGGCCCTTCTGATTCAAAGCGTGAACCATGGCTCTCTCAAAAGAACCGCACCAGATGGATTGTTTTTTGTTTGCTTTGGGAGATGTGGAGGAAGGAGCTGTCTGAACTCACGTTAATGAAGCTGACATTAAGCTCTTTGGCAGTGTAGCCCCTCTGCAAGTTGCGTCGTGCATAGACGTCGTAATCACGGACGATGCGCGTGATGATGTCAGACGTTGAGATGCCCTCTGTCCTCTGCGTGGGCACAAACATGCCTTGGAATAAGATGATCATTCCCTCAGTCATAAAGACAATGAACATACAGAATCTCACAACACACTGGGATTTGAAACCGCAATAACAGTTCAACTAGCGTTAAAGCGTAACTTTCCCTGCTGTGTTGTGCTAATGGTTGGCCAATCACCTGCTTCCTTTATGTGCTTGTAAACATCATCACTCCCAGCTGAAACATATGGGATGTCGTCATGGGCAACGAAGTCGATCTGCTCAAGCAGGAAAGAACAAATAAAAATCAGCCTAAGATACTTCGACATGAGCCGAGCACTGAACGCGCAGCGTGTGAAGTCGCGTGTTGAGGCCCGGTGCCGCGCGTGGGCCGCGCGTGCTGGACTCACTCTGTGCTTGGCCAGGAACTCCGGCGTCAGCGTCCACGGCGCGTTCCTCACCACCTCGTCCACGTAGCGGCAGTGACTCACGGCACCGTAGCGCTCGTCCTCGTTCATGACGGTGAAACCTTTGAGGTTGTGCGTCAGGTCGTCGCTGCACACTGCAAAGAGACACGGATTGGAGGAACGCGACCGCAGGACGGGGGGGGGGGGGGGGGGGGGGGGCTTGTGTGCCTCTTACCGCCTACAATGAGATGAGTGTTGGGGAATAGGCATTTGGCTTGCATCAGGGCTCGGGCGTGTCCAGAGTGGAATATGTCAAAAATGCCATCAGCATATACACGCACTGGACGATTCTCTAAACATGAAGTGGAACACAACAAGAATCAGTTAACTACTACAGCGTCCCTAGATGGGCCATCTCTTTAACTTAAGCTGTGTGGAGAAAAGGTCAGTGAGAGGTGCACAGCACAACACTACCTGGCGTGCCACGGCGTGCCTCGTCTAAGCTCACGCGAGTGTATTGAGTGGTGACCACCTCCAACTGATCAGCAAAGGGGGCAGGTTCTGTCAGACCCTAGAATACCCGCCCCAACACACACACACACACACACTGTGTTTCAATATCACCATGTGGCCTACAAGTTCACCTGTTCAATTTGATGTGTCATTGCATGATTTTTACAAATGATTCACTCACCGAGGTTCTTCGTGGGATCTTCTTCGCTCGTTCTTCATTCTCTGCGTCTCCATTCGGTCCCTCTCTTCTCCTCTTCCTGTTTAGCCCTGAACTATGTGCCTCCATGCCTTAACGTAAAAAAGGGGATTCTGATTTAATGAGTTAACACTAGAGAATATTAAAGATACTCCCTTTAGGGTGGCTTACTGTTTGGAAGAGAGTATCCTGTTTTTACACTATACTAATGTCTCCTAACGAGCCTCAGATTATGACGTGGCATAACGCAACTTCCTAACGTGTGTGGAGACAGGCAGTACTCGACATGCCAGAGGGAGAAAACCACCACATTATAATCCTGTTAACTTCCTCCTTCATCGCTCTGTTGTTCTCGGTGACTATTGTTCTCAAATATTTTGTCCTTAAAAGGCTGTAATGAGGCAAGACCAAGACAGACAGCTGTCACTGGTCAGTACGGCTCAGCCAGCGGAAACAAGCACCGTACACGTAAACAGATACGTTTTCTGTATTTAGATCCAAAATAAGTCAATAAATTACAATAGAACAATATATCTGATCTATTCAGGATGATGTATTTACCGAGTTTACACAAAACTAGAGATTAGCTTAGCTGGTTAACTAGAGATGGTGCTACTAACCCTGTTAAGCCCAATCTGGACGCCGTAGCAGTGCAGTCGTTAAACGTTGCTAGTGATGTGTATGTGTTACGTACGGAAAACACGATTTTGACAAACTCAACAACTACATTTTTAAGCACTAAAGTATCTAGCGGACTAGTTTTAAAAGCCAACACGCAGCACGTCCTCTCCAGCTACTTGTTTGACAGCTCCGCAAAAATCACTTAACTTGTTAAAGGAAGTGACGACACATGACACAGGAAGCTGTTGCAACAAATTAAAACGTTTCGACATTAGTCGAATAAGAGTACGTACTTTATTTGCTTTTTAATTTAGTGGTGAAAGTAATAGTTGTACTACTCTAAACATTAACATTGTCAATTTAAAGAAAATCTACTCATAGTAACAAATATCATGGTCAATACTAATCTGCAAACGTATAAAAATCGTCTTTGCATGAACTAGTAAGGAAATTATTTAATCGTTATTTGTTAAAGGACATCTGGATAATGTAGAAACGTACTTTGGAATTGTACAATAAAGAAACTTAATTCTAAACACCTTCATTTATTTCTGTCAAAATACAGGTTAAAGAATGCACAGCATTAAACACAGACAGGAATTAAAGGTGCAGAGTTCCAAATGGCTTACACAATTATATTGCATTAATTCAGGACAATTCATGTGTTTATATGGCCTAAATAGAAACCTCATATTTTGGCACCCATCTGAACATTTCATGGTATACAGTAACAGCCTTGAGTGATCCATCAAATAATCCTCAGAAATAAATGGAAAAACAAGAAGAACAAAAAGATATAAAGATTCGCTTCAATGTGGTTACTGAGATAATGGTTAGCAATAATAAGGCAGATTCATCAGTAAACTTGGTTTAAAGTGGGGGGGGGGGGGGTTTACTCCTGTGCTGGAATGTTGTGTAAAATATGGCTTGATTTTTTCAAACATTTTCTTCCATTCAACCATCATTTGTGTAAGGCACCAGAGATCAGAATAGTGATTACAGCAATGTATGTTTTAAATAAGACAAAAGAAATGGACAGTCGATCTTCGGCCTTTCCAGCACAGCAGGAAGAGGAAAGGATGGAATGTTGAGTGACGACTGGGCCGTCTGCTTATATACCCATTCTGATGCTCTGAATGATCTGGAAAATGGCTGAGAAAACAGAAAAAGTGCTAAATGATCAAGTTGATATCCTTTGGATTACTAATGCTAAAACGTAATTTGTCATATATAACAAAATTTGTATCACATTTAGTGGCTGGGAAGCACTCAAAACATCTGTAACCACTGTTCATGAAAATATGTCATTTCAGCCTCTCAAATCAACAGAGCAGTGGGTGAACCATTGGAAAGTTCAAAATCTTCCAATTATTTTCCTTAATACATGATCAAGCAAATAAATTCAGTTGACGTTTTCACGACTGTTCCTTGAAGGCTCTCAGACATTTCATTTAGCATTCTGATTATAGGATAGGGATTACAGGTCTATGCAAGGAGTTAAAATACAAATTAACATTATTCCAAGAAGGTAAACATAAAGTGCAAACAATTTCCTTGAGAATTAACACAAGTTAAGAGTCATAACTTAATACGCATTGAACAGGAGAATATTCAGCATTTATTCAGAGCATGCTGTATAAAAATTATACATCAGTGCATACTTACTGAAAGGATTAACTATTCAAAGTTAACTTACTGATTCAAAGTCAAACTGCCTAAGTGACTGCTTTATCAACACTGACGCAGTGGCATGCTAACAGCATTCCAATAGCATGAGGCAGTCATTAAAATATCAATTCGAATCAGAGGTGGACCTTCCAGGTTCAGAAAGTAAGTCCTCACCGAGATTTTGCTCAGGCTTCTTGGATTTTGTTTATTCCACAAATATTACATGGCTTGAACCAATTAGAAAATCCAATAAGCTTGAGTAAAATCCTGGTAAGGAGTTTTACTTTCTTGAACCTGGAATGCCCACCTCTGATAAAATAATATAAAGGAGCAAAATGCTTTTGGTGATGGGAAGCCCACTGACTGATTTAAAACAGAACAAAGATCAAGGTTCGTTGACACACACATGATAACACAGCAAAGTCAAATGCTCTTTGCCCCAACAAGCCAAAACGCAACCTTAATAATATTCGTAAAAATTCGTGATCCGTTATTTGGGTAAATTACTTTTTTGATAAAAAAAAATCATAAAATAAAGACTTAAAACGATAACACCCTGTAAAAACTTTCAATTAACAAATGACGACACTCGAAAGCATTTGAAACTCACCTGAACCACATACTACAAACACGAATAGCGCCAGGAGCCACGGACCCACCGCCGCCTTCTCGTCCTGAGGGCCTCTCTGTAGGGACAGACGTGGGAACTGCATCAAGGTGTCGTCTACACAAATATATATTATTATTATATATTATTATTAGTGTATTTTAAACACCAGACACGTAGTAAAACGTGTGTGAACGACCACGTCGAGAGTCAGTCCTGCGTCTTCAGGAACCTGGTCTCACCCATCCTCATATCCTAATGTGTGCTAACGAGGATTTGAAACGGAGTAGCTGGCTAGCTAAGTTTGATGCCTATAAATCAGCTAGTAATTATATTTAATGTCACCTTTAAACAGTGAACAGTAACTACACACGCCGCTTCACTCTCAAACGTCTCACCGGTAGTTTTCCATCTTACGTTAGCGCTGGCTAGCCAGTTAGCATCGTAGCTCGAAACCTACCGACGACTTGGCTACGTTTCCTCGCTGTGTGATGTTTTTGCTGTGCTTCTCGTTAGCCATGCGTATCCTCTGCTTCGCAACCATACTTCAACAGTAACCGAGGTAGCTGAACGACGAGAAATAACACGAATTCGTTTAAAGTAAGCCCAAAGTGTTCAGGTGAAGAAGTCCCGCGTCGCCCCGCTGCTCCTCGGTTGTAAGTTCCACGGAGATGTCTACGTACACACACACAGGCCCCGCCCACACACAAACACAGGCCCCGCCCACAACTCTTATTCCGTGGTCGTGGCGACTCTGGACTGTCTGGACAGACTCTGACACAATTACAGTGGGTTTTTTTTTTTAATCCAAAGCATACTTTGGATAAAGTAGACTCAGTAGAAACCTTCTTTGGAAAAAAATCCGAACGTATTTGAATTTGACTAAGCTTTGTGTTTGATCCACCTTGTAGCCTTACTCTGCGCCAAATAATTTGAACAGAAAATGTAGACTAAATGTCCATCAATGTCAAGATGGAAAACTTTCTTGATGCACTTTTAGAAAGGTCTTCCACATGGAGCGGAAGGACGTGTCAAGAGGAAATTATAAAAATGGGGTTCTTCCTCGGCGACCCGTGTACATCTATCAGATCTTCCTATAATCATTATGGAATTACAACATAAGTGAATTTCATGTATTCAATAATAGGTTCGATTTGATGGAGTATAAATCTTATTTCATTCAAATGGAATCCACATAAGGTGTATTTCAAGCATAGACTGCGGTCTATGATTAAGTGGTGGAGACGGACAGGTCTGTCACGTGCGCGGCTCCTTCATGACCGTTTCCTTTTCAATATGGCGCCTCCTACTCCACACTTAGCAGGTAAGCAAATGAATCAAAGTTTTTTTTTGTTTTTTCTGTGGACCATTTCAAATCTTGTAGCCATTTATATGCTTTGTGCACTGTATTGTTTTTACAAAATTCCATTGACATCTATAATAGCCAGCTAGTTACGTTACTGTAGGATAGACAGACAAACCGTGGAAAGGGAACGAGCACTCAAGGTACGCTAGACAGATATGGCAAGCTGTCTAGTGAGAAACCTCCAGACGTCAAAACATGGTGTTAAGAAAGGTTGTGGGCCCACGTAAGTAGTCTTTGGGCTGAGAACAAGGTTACCTAAAGTTTTCTGTCCCCCTTTCCACCCTCAATAACAGTTCGAGGATCAGACGGAACGTTCCTGCTGCGTGGACCACCGAACTGTGAAGAATCTCAGACTTTTCAAAGGTGGGTCATTATTCGTGGTAATCATTGCAGTAAAGACACGTGTCAGGACAAATGTAACGTGTAATTAACAATATCCCTTACGTTTCAGAGATAACCGCCAGAGCAGATATGTGACTTTCAGCAGTGACGGTGAATTGTTTGGCTGGTGCAATGGGGATAAGTATGTATGAAAATGCACTCTATAGCCAAAAGTATGTGGACACCAATTGCTAACAGCTGTGTAAATCCGGCCCATATCTATACAATCACCATAGACGAATATTGACAGTAGAAGGTGTCGTACTGTAGAGATCAGAGACTTTAAATGCCAGAGAATACCAGCATTGCAAAATAAGTTTGTTAGTGCTTTTATTGTACATTTTCAGCATCTTGTTGCAACAGTAGCTCAGACAACAGAGTGTGTAAAAATCACAAATTCAGTTCACACAGTGTGTAAAAATCACCCATTCTCTCAACGCTCACCTCAGAGTTTAAACCTCTCAGTAGAAGCACATGAACTGTGTGTGTGCATCTTGATCAAATGAGATTTCATGGCAGAGCAGCTAAACATAAGTCTAAAATCCCCATGCACAACACCCAACATCAGCTGGAGGGGCATAAATCACACTGCCACTGCACTCTGCAGCGGTGCAGATGTGTTCTCCTGAGTCATGGACCAGACATCACTCTCTGGCAGTCTGTTAGATGAATCTGGGTTTTGCAGATAATTGGAGGACACTACCTACTAGAAAGCATAGTAGGAACCGTAAATCTGGTAGTGGAAGAATAATGACCTTGGGCTGTTCTATCAGGGACTGGGCTATGCTCCCTAGTTCCATTCATTTGTAATATTAATGCAGCATATTGGCATGCAAAGACGTTTTGGACACTTGTTTCCAACTTTGTGGCAACACTAGTTAGACAAATTTGGCGTGAAGTTGCTCCAGTTACTTGCACAGGATGAATTGGAACATCACTTGCAGGACGGGTCATACATTTTCAATATTTAGCAGGTGCACTTTCCTAGAGCAACATACAATAGCTTTTTTTTATCTAACTTCAGTGCCTTCCCTCATAAATGATCCTTTGACTGAATGGGCAGAAATTCCCACATAAGCACTTTCAGATCTTGTGGAAAACTTTCTCAGAAGAGAGTTATAGCTGCGATTCCCAGACAGGCTATGACTGAGGTGCCCTTGAGCAAGGCACCTAATCCCAACTGCTCCTTGGGTGCCGGGCTAGGGCTGCCCACCGCTCTGGGCACGTGTGATCCACAGCCCCCTAGTAATCACTAGTGTGTGTGTGTGTGTGTGTGTTCTGACTGCACAGATGGGTTAAAAGCGGAGGAAAAATTTCGATTGGGATGTAAATCACATTGTAATCACAATTGACAAAATATGGCTCATTTCATTTCATTTCACATTTCAAAAGGTCCAGGTGAGCGAGACCTTCATTTTAATGCCCATATGTTTTGGAATGGAATTTCCAAGAAACTTGTATGTGTGAGTGATGGTCAGGTGTCCACATTCTTTTGGCCATATGAATACAATGATTTTTCTTTTGCCAAATGGACTAGAAATACTGGGTAAATGTGATTGAGAACCCATACTGAGAAATAACTGATGCTTGTCCTCTTGTACTTTTTGTGTAGGGTCAGTGTGGTTAAGGCATCGACTGGAGATTTGATCAAGTCTTTTGATCTACCGAAAACATCAATGCTGGAATTCTCTCCTCTGGGCAAAGTGCTGGCTACATGGAAGCCATACACCAGTGAGTGTTCTAAATATAATTTATTGGTAGTCTCGAAGTTCCAAGGTCAATAATGTCTAATTGTATTGTATGTATTGCTTTTGTACTTACTAATTATTAAATGTATACTATGTTTTTATAGTAGTTTTTTTCGATAACCTTGTATAACCACTGAATCAACTCTAATTGTACTAGTAACCCTACTCCTTTCCTATTTAAGAAACACAGGACAACCCTCAGGGTGAGGCTAACCTGCAGCTTTGGGACCTGAAAACAGGTGACTGCATCAAAACATTCTACCAAAAAAAGGTGCAGGGATGGTGAGTGAATAACAGCAAAAAGAAAATGCAATTCTGACTACATCCTGTTGTCATTTGTGATACACTTACATCAGTTCATGTTTCTAACTAGTAACAAGTCCATTGGTTTGTGACTAGTTGGTAGCATCTAAAAACACATTTGGGTCCTGTTTTTGTTTTGTATTTTATTTTAAGGTGTCCAAGTTGGGCAGATGATGAAAGTATTGCAGTGAGATGTGTTAACAATGAACTTCATTTCTTTGAGAACAATAAGTTTGGTAAGACCGTCTTTCCTTTCAAACTCTGGACGTTTTGTTGCATCTACTTAAAAATCTGGTGCAGTAGAACAGTTTCTTTTGGTTTTACTTTGTTGTAATTACAAACAATAACGGTCGTTTTAAATGCGCATTAATCAGCTTGTACCTCTACTGCACAAGGGTCAGTAGTATCCATGCTGTGCATGTTTTGCTTGTGCAGAAACAATTGCCAACAAACTCCACCTCCAGAAAGTGACAGAATTTGCTCTGTCTCCAGGAAACCATCCAAGCAAGGTATTAAAAGTTTTGCATTGATGTACATCCCGTCTCTTTGAATACCCATGTGTGTGATTATGCAGAGCTATCATTTCTCCAATCTCTCAATAATCTCATCTTCCCTGGCGCTGCTCAAGGTGGCTGTCTATGTTCCCGGAAGCAAGGGTGCCCCCTCTTTTGTACGTCTCTACCAGTACCCTAATTTCGGCGGTCCGACTTCAGCTCTGGCCAACAAAAGCTTTTTCAAAGCTGACCGAGTGACCATGCTGTGGAACAAAAAAGGTATGCAACCCTTCCTACGATATGAATCGATTTGGATATTAAATTTAGCTGTCATAAAACTGATGATTTAGGTAATGGTTTTAAACTTGCGTACCGTTAGTGACGTGCACTGAAATGGCCTGTTCCTTCTCTGTAGGCAGTGCGGTTCTTGTGACGGCCAGCACCGAAGTGGATAAGACTGGTGCATCGTACTATGGAGAGCAGACCTTACACTATCTCGCCACGAATGGGGAAAGTGCAGTGGTACAGCTGCGTAAGTAAAATCATTTGGCATAATCTGTGTAGAGGGATCAGAAGTTGAAATAAAACCAAAGTTCTTCTAACAAGGCCACTGCTGGACCGCCATCTACCTCACAGCAGGGTTTTTTTTTTTTGCATTTGTTAACTATGTACCTGAGACAAACCTGAGAGGTTTTCAGCAGGAAGCGTGGAGTTTCAGCTGTGTCTACTGCAGAGGAAGGTGTCCTCCTTCCTGACGGCCTGCTGTCTTTCAAGCTAATGTGCCGTGCCAAAACATTAGCCCACTTTGAGCTTGGCAGTTGTTAGCTATAACCTCAGCTAACATTAAATAGTACACAAGAAGACACTTCAGCAATAGATAATAAAAAAAGACTCTAAAATTACTGAA
This sequence comes from Brachyhypopomus gauderio, assembly GCF_052324685.1. NCBI lineage: Eukaryota > Metazoa > Chordata > Actinopteri > Gymnotiformes > Hypopomidae > Brachyhypopomus > Brachyhypopomus gauderio. The sequence goes on from NC_135212.1 coordinate 20,749,395, forward strand.
GGACAGATACTTTTAAATGTAATTCCCTCTGGAATGCTTGACTGCAGTGTCAAATAAAGTGTTGCCCTACTAAAATGTGACAAATGGGACTTCACTGGTCTTACATGTTGCATAGACAGTTGAGTAGCTAAAAAAAAGCTTTTGGATTGCAACTAGTAGCTCATGTTTGCATGTCCAGGGTAGTGGAATTGTTTTTGTTTTTCTTCCTCTTCCCACTCTAAAGAAAGTATGGAAGCCCATTTGCAGCAAAAAAAAAGAAAATCTAGCACGTATTTTTCTTCTCATCATTACATAAATTGCTGTCTTCATTATTTTGAGATACTAAGTCGTTATTTTGAGATACCAACGAGTCACATCTGAATCCTGGAGCAGTAACATATTTGCTATACCGAAGTTCACCTCTGACCACATGACTTTGCAGTGTTACTTTGTTCCTCGTCATTATTGACAGTGTTACATCTTGTACATCTTACTGACAACCTGACTTATTTCCTGTTTAATAAGATATTGGACAAATATTCCCTAATTGTGTTTAATTATCTAGTTAGTGCTCAGTGAACTAAGTTATAATCACAGTACTGAAATTATACTCCATTCATGATTTCAGGATTGCAATGTCTGCTTATCATCAAAATAATGACTTAGTATCTGGAAATAATGTGATGGCAATTAATGTAATTATGAGGAAAAAAATGTGCTGGATTTTTACTTTTTTGTGTGGCAGGAATGGGTTTCCACAGAAAAGCAGGACATGTTGCTTGATTAATTATGATAATTACTACAACCATTCTAGCATTACTAACATGCTAGAAAAATGTTAAAATGAGGATGTATCATATTTTTTGTAATCCTGTTCTGTTCTGGTGTTCATGAGCATGTTTTGTCCCTGTTTTTTAACAGCGAAGAACGGCCCTATTTACGACGTGTCGTGGAGCCCCAGCTCTTCAGAGTTCTGTGTTGTGTATGGCTTCATGCCTGCCAAGGCTACAGTCTTTAACCTCAAATGCGAGTCCGTTTTTGACTTTGGCACGGGCCCGCGGAACGCTGCGTTCTACAGCCCTCAGGGCCACATCCTGGTCCTTGCAGGGTTTGGAAACCTGAGAGGACAGATGGAGGTGTGGGACGTGAAGAAGTATAAGCAGGTGTCCAAACCCCAGGCTGCCGACACCACCCACTTCTCCTGGTGTCCAGACGGGGAGCACATCGCAACCGCAACATGTTCCCCCAGACTCAGGGTCAGCAACGGCTTCAAAGTCTGGCACTACACGGGGACCGTCCTCTACAAGCAGGACACGCCGGCTGGCAAAGAACTCTGGGAGGTGCTCTGGCAGCCCTTCCCGGCCGGAACGTTCCCAGAGAAAGCGGTGAAGTATCAGGCGGCGTCAAGCGAGCTCGGCAGCACCGAGGCCAAACCGGCCCAGGCCTACCGCCCCCCCGCACTCCGTAACAAACCAGAGAGCGGCACTTACAAACTGGTGAGCTCACTGGATACGCGATGTGTGATCAATACGAGGTGGGTGACGGTGTCTTTGCATGGTGGTGTTATTCACTAGAATATTTTCCTGCTCCGTTAGCATGAAGAGGAACCACCACAAAATATGAAGCCTGGAGCTGCTGGAGAAAAGCAGATGTCAAAGGCAGCTTTAAAAAACCAGAAAAGACGAGAGGCCAAGAAAGCAGCTAAACAGGTTTAAAGTTTTTTAGTATTCCAGAATGCTGCCTGTACATTTCTAGAGGTTGTTTGTGGCCATAAAATACTAATGAGTAACAAGCCAACAGAAATATTGATAAACTAGGAACAAAGTTATAAACACAAGGACTGAAGTTGTAGCCAAAATAAAAAGTCAAATTTATTTATATAGCACTTTTTACAACAAATGTTGTCAAGACAAAAAAGACAAATACAGAACTAATAATACATAAAAAAGACAATTAAAACCTTGGAACAGTGTCAATTCAAATGCGCTCCAATTTCGACAGTGTGTGTCCATGTGAGAAGTTGGATAGAGCTAGAACAAACATTTAGGCATGTAGCCCACACATGCAGTAATATTCTGATTAATGTCAAGTCCAGTGACGTGCAGTAGAGCAAGAAATCTTTAATTACTTGTATTTTTGTAGCTGTGCTACATCGGGGTTGGGGGGGGGGGGGGGACTCGTTTGGCGAATACATTTGGCATCGATTCTCTGTCATCTCATCTTGTCCTTGACCAACTTTCTTGCGTCCTTTAGAAGGAGGCTCTAAGACGTAGGAAAGGAAAGGGTGCAGTGAAAGGAAAAAAGACCACCGAGCATTTGAAGTGAACTGACTAGAAGCAGATGGGATAGGGAGAAAATGCCAAGACTGCAGTAATGATTTTCTAAGAACAGACATTGCAGAGCAATTAAAGGCCATCTGTAAGTTTCAGTTTGGGATAAGTTGCAATGACACATTGCTGTGAGATGCCATATCGCTACATGATGTAGGCGCCTGATGGTGGCTAAACCGGCACGAAACGGTTACTACATTTACTACATTTGCGTCAAACTAATACATCATTCTGTGTATTGATTGTCCTGGTTTTTCATTCCCAATACAGGAAAACAAATCTGATGAAGCTCCTCCCCCAGAGTCGCCGCCTGCCTCCTCCAGTCAGGCTCCTGTCACATCTAGCCACGGAGACCCTGAAACTGAAAAAAAGATAAAAAACTTAAGAAAGGTATATCGGACTGATACATTTTCACTTATTTTTAAGTTCTTAAGCTGTAGTGAGTAGTATGCTGCTGAATAGTGTGCGAGCTAAACAAAATCTGTGTGTGTCTGGCACAGAAACTTAAGGCTATCGAGGAACTCAAGGAGCAGCAAGCTTCAGGCAAACAGATGCAGAAAAACCAGGTACTTCTCAGCTCAATGCCTACATGAGATCTACTTTCACCAAAATGAATTGTTGGTTTTTCGTAGACTTTTCCAGTAAGATATCTGTATGTTATGTAAACACAAACTATGTAAACACAATTTTTAGAAATTGTGACAGTTTTCCGTATATGCATTAAGCATAGTCTATGTTGCAGAGCCAAAAGAATTTCGCCTAAAGAAATGATTTTTAGTCAAGCCTTAATCTGGGTCTGGGAATCTGGCCAATGCTGTTTTAAAGTCTACTGCATAGCCACAAAGAGGACCATATAATTTGAAATCACTAAAATGTTGACTTGAAATGATCCCACAGCTTGAGAAGATGCAGAAGGAGGCACAACTTTTGAAGGAGATTGAAGAACTTGAATTAGGAGAGTAACAGACATAGAAGACACTTTCATAAAATTGCAACCCATTTGCAACATTGTAAATCTGAACATTGGTTAAAATTGGTCCTTTGCATTTTCCACCAACATAAAATTCCCTGGAGAAAACAACGAACATGCATTTATAATTTTGTCTGCCTTGTTAAACATAAGATTGCTATTGAACACACAGCCTGAGCTTTTAAAGGCATTATTAGTATGCAGTTTTATGTACAGTGTATGATGAAGTATTTTACACAGATTATGAAAGTGAATAGAATGTAAAACTTTCACTGCAGTGCACAAAAGCCTGGATTAATGTGTAATAGATTTGTATGAAATAACAAGAGTTTCTCTTAATCTGCCCCAAAACCTAGTTTGAATGTTCCAAGATAATAAAGTGTGATTGAATACAATTTTTACGAGTAGTTATTTTATTCTTTTTACATTTTGATTCAAATTGTGACTTATTGTCGCGGTTAACTGTACATGTAATAACCGCAGAAAAGACTTTGATTACTTTTATTTTGCTGCATAAAAAGTGTTGCACGACCCGGAAGTGAATAAGAAAATTCTATTGGTTGCAGATTTCAAGTAAGAGACAAGTGCAGTTGCGATTGTCCTGTTGTCTAGAAAGACGATTTGCCTGTTTTGCACCAAATCTGGACCCGGGGTTTTCAGGTTAGATGAATATCTATAACGTGATACTACTAGTTAAATAACATTGGGGTAATGTAAGTGTTTGAGATTTGATGGGGAACTCCTGCCAGCCGGTATGTCCGTTATGTGGGTCTGTGAAGCTCAAGTTTACGTTAGCTCGCTGGCTAACAGTGGAGCAAAGCGAGCCTCGCTGGCTCGTCCTGTCAGATGAACGTCTCCGATTTGACCGTCTAGTGTCTCGGCCCGGTTCGTCCACGGTGTAACGGTTCTGTGGACCTGTTCGTCGGGAAGCCAAACGGGTTGACATGTGACAGGTTGAATTCTGAGACGTATTTGGAGTAGCGAGCTGGCGGTGCCGTCGTCAGGGTGTCGGTGTGGGGGACGTTTAGCGCCGGTGGACGCGGTTGAACCGGCGACGAGTCGCCAAACACGGAGCAGCAGTGACGGATTATAACACACAGTGTGAATACGAGACACACACACCTCAGCTGTCCGCCTCACGGAACTTCTCACCACCAACGAGCCCGCATAGCACTCGTGTTTTCATTCAAAAATACCACCTTCGCTACCGAAAGTCTACATAGTGAGTGGTGGAGGACAATAATGTCCGTATTTATTAAACGTGGGGATGAGACAGCTCCGGGCTGTTGGACGCAGCTGACACAAGATGAATGTAAACTGATGTAATGAGCGACTAATGTAATCCTGTGAGACGTTTAAGCGATGGCGCAGTTAGCTTGGGCCAGGAGACCGGATAAAACCTCCAGAGAGGTGGTTTGATACTGGTGTGATACCGGTGTGATACCGGTGTGATACCGGTGTGATACCGGTGTGATACCGGTGTAATCACGACCAACATGACAGTGTTAATACTTATATTTCACTGATTAACTGCAACTTCTGCAATTCCTCAATTTGCCATTGATTCTGAATATTATGGTCATTCTATTTTAACTAAAATTTCTGAACAGAAAAATTATGAATCGTATGAAAAATATATATATAAACACGATTTACCGTGGAACACATTGCCTTGTAAGCTTTTGCTGGAGGGTGTTTGTGGCTCTTTTCTGTTTGAATAATAAATGTTTGTAACACAGTCCTCTCAACTCTGTATTCCTAAGGAAAACCTTCCGGACTGGCGGACATAAAGAAAGTATATCAGACACAGGATACACTTGTAAGTAATTTTCTAATTTAATGCACTTTCCACACAAATAGATTAAGCAATGATTGTATCATTGTATGTCTATGCTAAAACAGTTCAGCCACAGACCAAGAACCTAAAACCTGAGTAAATGTTTTACCTTTGCTTGTGTGTTCGGTTTATGTCTGCTATGATTTGTGATTTTATATTATTTCCTTTCTCAAGAATCTTGTAGAGTTGAATGGACAAAACAGCCAGAACTACACAGGTATAGTCATGTTTTGGTCTGTTTTTAGTAACTGCTGTTAAGTCAAGTTAATGTACATTTTTCTTCTTTACTTTCTCTTTACCTAGATTCAGTTAGGCTAAATCAACTCTTTGGAAGCCCCATTATGCCTGTAAAAAAGAAAAGAAAGTCATCTGGTTCAGAAGACCCTGGTGTCAGAAAGTGCAAAATTACTAGGTGAGTCTACCTCCTGTTGTCTGTTCCCCTTTCAGCTTGTACGCACAGTGTTTTTGTAGTGGGAAATTGGTAAATGAATATACAAATTAATTATGCTATAAAGAATTTTATAGACTATAATTTGTGATGCATCTGTGTGTATAATTTATATGTCTTAGTTACTGCAGAACACAAACTCCTGGGCGATTCATCAACCCTGAAGATCAGTTCTCTAGCAAGAAGTGCCTTGCATGGTTCTATGAGTATGCAGGTATGTGATTCACTGTCTCTTTATATTGGTAATGAGAGTTTATTGCTTTCCTGGTAACAAGCCAAGATCTTGTTCCATGTGTTAGCTGAATTTAAAGTTTTATGTGTTGAACTCATTGATCACAGATTGACTCTCTTCTTTTTTTTGTTGTCTTTCTTCCTCTTCTTCTTTCTTCGTCTTGCCAGCGCCTGATGATGTGGTTGGTCCCGAGGGCATGGAAAAGTTCTGTGAGGATATTGGCGTTGAGCCAGAAAACGTGAGCATCTTCAGGATGTGTTCCTATTGACAACCTCCAATCTCTCCAGATGTGGAGAACCATGGAGAATCTCTTCTGCCGTAGAGAGTTGTGGGATTATGCTTAAAGACATGTGTAAACATTTAAATGCAGACCAGTTTGTCTGTTGTATTGTATTAGGAGAATGTTGGATGTAAATGCTACTTTTGTGTGTCTGCACTAGATTATCATGTTAGTGTTGGCATGGAAGCTGGAGGCACCAAATATGGGTTTTTTCACAAAAGAAGACTGGCTCAAGGGAATGACTTCACTGCAGTAAGAGAGAAACCTTCAGGGTCAAGTCCTGGATCAGTCTGCCTGGCTAGAAGCCTCCATGTCAATCAGAACTTTCCTTTCTTCTGAAACAGATGCGACTGCACAGAACGGTTACGAGGCAAACTCGACTACCTGCGCGCGCAGCTGAATGATGCGACTGTGTTCAGAAACATCTACAGATACGCCTTTGACTTTGCCAGAGTGAGATTTCCGCTCATACATCTGGGACGGGAGACTTACTGCTTGATACAACTGATTAAGGAGACATCAGGCGGTGGTGGCACTCACATAAAACATCTTTACTAAATTGAGACTCATGTAATTCCATCTGGTCTTTTTATAGGGTGAGGTCTATGTAAATCTGTCTAACCTTTCACAGGGAACGTCTACGTTATCATTATTTTGTATCTTTAGGATAAAGACCAGCGTAGTCTAGACATGGATACTGCAAAGTCGATGTTGGCACTGCTTTTGGGAAGGACGTGGCCCCTGTTCCCTGTGTTTCACCAGTTCTTGGAGGTTGGGCCATTTGCTATACATTTGAGACTGCAGTGGGCCTAGTTTAGTAATGTGTCATATGGGCTGTAATGTAATCTCTGGTTTGTTCTCGTCTCCCCACACCTTCAGCAATCCAAGTACAAAGTCATGAACAAGGACCAGTGGTACAACGTCTTAGAGTTCAGTCGCACCGTTCACCCAGACCTCAGCAACTACGATGAAGATGGAGCCTGTAAGTCTGCTGCTGCCGTCCTCGGCGCTCCCACCTGCTCTAGCCTCTCCGTGCAGTAGGAGCACCAGGCCCGGCCCACGGTGCCTACACGGATTCTTGGTCTTCCGATCAGTTGCCTTTTGCAATACTGATATCACACGGGGGCTGCAGAATATGTTAAAAGAGTTGTCTGATGTCACGAGGGTTGTTTTGCTGTAGGCGTCATGATTAACTTTTAGACATTGCAGATAAATGTTCTGGTGTGTTTCGAGAAGCATATAATTCATATGATTCAACCAATGTAAAAGATTTAAGTCCAGATATCGTAGGCTATTCTTAACCCATATCACTTCATGGCTTACCAGTGTGTTACTAAGGTTTCTTAAAGCATGTTGCAATATGTAGAAAAATAATAATGTTTAATAATATAATCTTTATTTGTATAGCACCTTTCATACTTGCATACATACATGCAACTCAAAGTGCTTTACAGAATAAATAAAAAAACATTAAAAGAAATTAAGATAAAAAGGAAACAATAAAATAAGGTAAAATGTAATAAGATGGCAAAACTATTAAAATAATTATTATAGACATAAAATGTACTAAATAAAATAATGTAATAAAGTAAGATGATAAACTTTTAAAATTAAGTAAAATAATGTGATGGTTATAAAATAATTTACCATTAGAGTTTCTTAACTAAATGCAGATCTAAACAGGAAGGTTTTGAGACTCTTCTTGAAGCTGTACAGGGATAAAATGTCTCTGAGCTCCTCAGGAAGAGAATTCCAGAGCTTTGGGCCATAGTGCCTAAAAGCACCCTCGCCATTCTTTAATCGGCTTTTAGGAATCACAAGTAGATTACTGTTTGAAGACCTGAGAGACCTGACTGGAACATATCTAACCATCATTTCACTGAGGAGCAAGGCCATGAAGACATTTAAAAATGATCACCAGAACCTTAAAATCTATTCTAAAACTGACAGGTAACCAGTGCAGTGAGTGGAGTGCAGGTGTAATATTATGATAACTCTTTTTACAATGGGTCAGGACCAGGGCCGGAGTGGGCCACTTTTTCAGCCCGGGAGTTTCATGCCCAAATTCGGCCCAAAATTATTCTTCCCTCCCAATTGGCCCAAACTAGAGATTGACATGAGCTGGCCCATTGGGAATCCTCCCGAATCTCCCGATTAGCCACTCCGACTCTGGTCAGGACCCTTGCAGCAGCGTTGTGAACTCGCTGTAGGTGAGAAATGGAGGTCTTGGGAAGAGCAGATAGAACAGAGTTAAGATAATCTAGTCTTGATGTGATAAATACATAGACAAATTTTTCACTATCAGCAGGAGAGAGCATATCTCTGACCTTAGCCATATATGTTTCGGAGGTGAAAATAAGCCGTCTTCCATGTAGTCATGATGTGTGATTTAAAGCTGAGCTCATTATCAAAAGTGATGCCCAAGTTCTTAACATTGTTTGGCCTTTAGATTAATTTGATTTAAATACGTCTGAACATTCCTTCGTGAATCACAACCAACAAGAACCTCTGTCTTCTTATTTAATTGCAGAAATTTGTCAGACATCCATGTCTGTATATCACCTATGCACTCAAACAATTAGCTAATTAATTTTAGGGCTTAAGGTTCTAGAGAAATGTAAACTTGAGTGTCATCTGCATATTGATAACTAATCCCATGCTCGTTAATTATATGTGGCAACAGAAGCATATATTAGAAGAATTTATCCTTGGGGGATAAATTGGGGTAGCAGGTCAGGCTGTGCTGTTGTCATGGTAACCCCCCCTCTCCTCCCTCCTCAGGGCCTGTGATGCTGGATGAGTTTGTGGAGTGGCACAAAGCCAGACAGGCGTTATAGCAGAAGCTGGTGACGTATGTAAAATCAAAGGGCAAGAAAAGCACATCAGTGGACGCTTTCCCTCCATCCCAAACAGTCCAGAGAACCCCCGCCGCATCCCCAGGACTGCCCACGCCTCCCGTGATGGTGGACCCATCACTGTCCACAGACTTTTACAGTCTTCATTTAACTTTTTAAAAGGAAGAAATCTAAAAAAAAAAAAAAAAAAAAAAAGGGAGACTGGTTGTTTTTTTTCTCTCTCTGATATGTATTGCATCTTTTGCAGCAGTTACATTGCCAGTGTTGTATGATCTGGCAGAGGGAAGTCATCTGTTTATGTACATTTTTTCCCCTTTCATTTTGAATTTTCCCTTGTTTATAGTGTTTTCAAAAGAAAATAAAGGAATTGTAAGTAATTGCTATTTTTCATTTGGTATGATGACCTAAGATTCAGATTGTACCATTTTAAATGTCCTTTTTTTAAGTAGTGTAGAAGCAGGAACAGTCAGTGGTCGCCAGTTTGTTTCTGGGCCAAATGAGTGCCCTCTCCTTGGGACTGGCTCTTGTACACTTTTTCATATTAACAATGAAAGATCATTCACATTTCATGTTTATTCCAATGAGATTGTACATCATATCTGTTCATCTTGTTTTGTAATCCTGATTTAAATCTTAGACCTTTTAGTTTTTTAAGAGTGTATGTATGTGTATATATTGTGTATATATACATACAGTGTCTACAGTGATGGCTGATGGGGAGATATATATATATATATATATCACACACACACAATTTGACATGACAGCCATCACTGTAGACACTAGAAGTAACTTTTCAGGCCATGCTGTATCTTCTAAAGGCCTACTCCTTGGTGAGAGGCTCGTCAGGGTTGGTAGGGCCACTGTTATCCGAGTCTCCTGCGGTGAAGTGAAGCGATTCTGCCTGGTTCATAATAGCGCTGAGCCGTGTCAGTGACATAACCCGGTGTCTACACCTGGGTTCATTCTCATTCGGTTCCTCTGGTTCCGTGATGTGGCTGTAACGCTTCCCTTCTTCATCATAATTGTACAGTTTAATCACTCTGCTTCTCCGCTTGGGTTGCGGGTGAGTACCCATGTCTGAAGGCGCGTCTGAAGCCTGCACCACCCGGCCCTGCACCTCCACCTGCTCCACCCGGCCCTGCACCTCCACCTGCTCCACCCGGCCCTGCGCCTCCACCTGCTCCACCCGGCCCTGCGCCTCCACCTGCTCCACCCGGCCCTGCGCCTCCACCTGCTCCACCCGGCCCTGCGCCTCCACCTGCTCCACCCGGCCCTGCACCTCCACCTGCTCCACCCCGCCCTGCACCTCCACCTGCTCCACCCGGCCCTGCACCTCCACCTGCTCCACCCGGCCCTGCACCTCCACCTGCTCCACCCGGCCCTGCACCTCCACCTGCTCCACCCGGCCCTGCACCTCCACCTGCTCCACCCGGCCCTGCACCTCCACCTGCTCCACCCCGCCCTGCACCTCCACCTGCTCCACCCCGCCCTGCACCTCCACCTGCTCCACCGAGTAGCTCCACCCCTCGGTTCTCTTGAGGCTACTCGGCGTCCTATCTCGGGGAGACGACTTTGCTGCAAACACAAGGGTGTCGTCTTCAAAGGTTCGGTTCCTGTGGAAGGAGACGCACTCGAATTGCAGGGATTGCTCGTTGAGAGCGACGGCGAACACGTCATCTCCATTTCTGGACTCGTGGCTGGCTGTTTTGTCGCGCATCCTGTGCCCTGTTTTTGACAGACACTTGATAACGTAGGTTCTGCTAAATGCACCAAGTGCAAATGCTGCTATGAACGTGACCAAAACTGATGATGTTACAGCTGCAGCGAACTGACTTTGGGAGAAATTGGCCTCAGTCCCTCTGGTCAGTCTCTGAGTCATGTACGTCTCCTCGTGTTGTATTCGGTTTGCTCTCATTACGTTAACGGTATATGGAACAATTGTTATGCAGCTGCCGTCCACACGGTGGCAGTAGTAGAGTCCACTATGGCTCGCGGTGGTTTTTAGGATTCTCAAATTCCCGTTATTAATTTCTACTGGGTCCATATTGCTAGACTGTCCATCCTCAAACGACCCAAAAGGGGTTTGCCACATCTTAACTGACCCTAGACAGAAAAACACAGACATTATAGGCAAACGAAATATTTCTAGTTTAATTTCAGTGGTGAGTTTAATTAAATACGATGCAGGAGAGCATAATAAATAATTTTAATTTTATTTATAATTTTAATGCTTTGTTTACCTTCACTCGTATTGTTCCTACATTGTAGTTCCACACCTTTCCCCATAAGAATGTCAACGGTGATTTTAGGCTTGACTTGTAATGTGTTACCTTCATCCTTCCGGAACTCCACACTTACATTGGACATTTTCTCACTCGTATTGCTGTGCAGAGCAACTACAAACCTCCCAGGAGTCTGAACGCTGTAAAGTAGAAGTAGTCTAATCCAAGGACTGGTCCACATCTTCACCCTTACTACACAAAGATGCGATACAATGATCACAATCCTGCCTGTCGCCGTTCATTATAAAGTGTAATACGAGTTGCATGGTGCTTTCATTGTGGTAGGCTATCACAGTATACAATTAATATTATGCATACAAAAGCCTATGTAAAAAAACAGTTTGGTAGAAATTCTTACCTGCCTAGTGTTAGTTTAACACAGGTATGTAACCCAGTCAAGTTTCTCTGTTGTTGCAGCTGTGTTACCTCAGAAAGAGGAGTAAAGTACAGTCCTCACATGACGCCCTAGAAGTCAGATCTCGTGCTTCATGTTTAACAATTAACATTTTGCCCATCAAACGGAAAGAGATGTGACAGGTCTGAAATGCAAACGTGAAATTTTCTAATCCGAGATTTAGCAAACGTGAAAACTAGTGGCATGTTGGTTTGTTGTTACAGTGCAGTGTGTTGTATTTTGTACAGCATCTGCATTTTAATGTATTAAGAATAATATTCAAATGAAAATTGCTTACCTTACACACATGGGCCTATTGTACAAATGTATTCTGTGTGTAAACTGTGTATAGTGTCTTTACTGATTTCCCAAAAGATGTCAGCACTGAGCTTCCTACACGGGCCTGAACGACTTATCGCTCGTGCACCTTCTGCTCTTCAGTCAGAAAAGAATCCTCCAAACTCCTCCCCGCCGTTTATCTGCAGCAAAATATGTTGGTGTCGGCGCGTGCACATGCCCAGACAGCGCGTGGGCCCCCGCGTGGCCCCTCCCTGTGGGGGAAGAACACTCCTACTGCAAGAAGGGCGCGCGCATCACCAGGAACCAAACAAACCAGCCGCGGTAGAAACAACTCCGCCACCAACTCCCCGGGGTACGCCGAAGAGAATCGTCACCGGAGAGGGAAGGAGAACCCTCTACAGGTAACTTAAAATAGCCCGACAGCAAAAACATCGTGCGGGGTCTTTAATGTAGAGCTATTAAATGGAAAAAAGGGGGTGGTGAATGAAAACGGATTGCATTTGCAGTCTGTGCATATTGCAGTGATAACAAATGTAGAAGGCGAGGCTGCTGTACACAGAGTGGGTCTGCTTTCACTTTATTAAACTTTCTTTGAGATCTTTATTTGACTTTAGCTGAAATACGATCACTTAAGGTAACAAACGCTAATGCCTAATGCTTTGCAGACACAAACAGAAAATTTTTGAAAAAAAGAAAATAATTTTTGTTTGTGAATAGTTTGTGGACACAGGACACCGAGCAGGTAGACACACCCATGTCGCACGGGCTTGCAGCTCTTGCATGTGTCGTGTGTACTGAATTCAATCATGACCCATCCGTCAATCACGTCCACGCACAGTTGCCTCTCATGCCTGTTAGATGTTTTGCGCATTTTAAAAATAGGTCACGTTTTTTGTATCGATATTTGCTGTTTCAATTATTGTTTTTCACCAACGGTATTTGACAAACTAACTGTAATCAGATTCAGTCCTGCCTCCATGTACGCTGATACATGAGTGTTAATTGGAAATTTAACAAATGATATAAGCAGTTGATGCAGACAATGTCTGAAGCGAGTAGAAGTTGTTGAGTAACTAGAAAGGATCAAATGTAAAATAATGTGAACTCCCCCATTTTAAGTTTCTTACGAAACGGTTAAAGCTTTGGTAAGCCTCCGTTGCTTTGTAGCCCAGCCGAGAGGACGGTTCCGTCACCGATACCTAAACGATGGACGTAACAGGTTTAACAAGCCGAAGGCGTGTCCATCATTCGTATTACGACGTGTTCTCTCTCGGTGAAAACCACCAGACATTATTTAAAAAGTCCAGTGAGGTCTCAGGCGGATCTAAGTGCACATTCCTTAAATACTCGCAGCAGGACGGACGGTTCTAGTTAGCTGCCCGGTTTCAGCGCAGAGAATCTCCTCCTCTCTTACGGTGCTGTTTAGCAACACACTCAATTAAAGTGGATTCCGCTGATCGTAACTGTATGTTTGGTTCTTAAGTAGATTTGTCAGAGTGGTTGCCATTCCAATCCCTCGAACAGTCTCCCGGACAACCGGGTTTTGCTTGTTTTCACCCCCCAGCTGTGAGAATATATCCGCCTTGCTGGTCGGGTTTTGCAGGTTCAGCCGAGGACTAAAGAGCAGAGCGCTCGAGCGTGCTCGCGTGCTGCACTATAAACGATGTCCACTGCTCCTCTAGTTTTGGTGTCCCATCAAGAGTTTAAGAATCCACACAATCTAATTTATTCGCTCCGGGGTATTCTTTTGTTTTGAGATGGGCGGTTTTGAGGAAGTCGGTTAGTGAGTCACTGTCATGACCCTTCATGAATAACACTTTGTTGTTGTGCATGATTGACAATAAAAACATAATTCTAAAGAAGAAACTGTAGGACTGCCAAGCACACGTAATTTCTTTCTCAGATGCTTTTCTGCATATGACCGTATTCAGTTTCAGCTAAATACAGCACAATCATAAAAATGTTCCCTGTGTTACCTAAGGGGGGGGGGGGGACTCGAAAACGACAGAATAGTGTTCAGGCCACCGTTTAACATGTAAAACAGAACATTATTGTCAACCCAGTGAGCTGGCTGAGAGCCTGCAACTTTCTCTCTTCCATTATCTCACTCTCTTCTTCCTCCTCTGTTCTCTGCTGTCCCCTGTCATCGGTCCAGCCTGCAGTATGGTGAAGGCCTACGAGGACCAGCAGTTTGCAGATCTGCGGAAACAGTGTCAGCAGAGTGGGAAGCTGTTTGAGGATCCTCTCTTCCCTCCCACTGACCAGTCCTTGTTCTACCATGAAAATCGCATCGGAAAAGTCACGTGGAAGAGACCCAAGGTGAGGGGTCACAGGAGCCCTCGTGGCTGAAATGGAGGGGTGGCGTCATATCAGGAGACTATGTAACTTTTTAAAAAGTCGTCATCATTGGACACGGTTCAGCACCAGTGCGGTTCTGTAAACTTGTGATGTGTTATTCAGAACATTATGGGGGTTATTAAGAAGAAGCCACAGAAAAACTAATGACTGAACTAATGAGTGTAGGGATATATTTATTTGGCAAGGCAAACAGGCATTTGTATTGGAGGATAATGTATACATTAGGGGTGTATTCAACTAAGGATTTTCATAGTCGAATCTGATTCGTCAGATTTTCCCTTTAGTCGACTAATAGTCGAATCAGGGGTTTTTTAAAGAGCACCTTAAACGGGATCCCGTTCTCATTCAGGACTTTTTTTTTTTGCTTAATTTCGTTGTACATGTACAATGACAATAAAAAGTATCTATCTATCTATCTTTTTTTCCACTTCAAAGTAAAAACCTAAAACACTCAGATAAATGAATAAACATGGTAGGTTGTCTTTATTCAGCTTTTATTTATTACTTATTTATTTTTTAATGAAACGTTAGAGAACATTAACCGTCAGTGCGCATATCGAACTGTCAGACAGGCACTGTGCAAAATGTCAAAAATATTTTAAATAAAATATGCCTGCCTGAAAATATATATAAAACATTTCCACACAACAGCAAACAAATTATAAGGAAAGGTTCAAGTAACGGGGTTTAAAAGCAAACAACAACAATAAATGTTTATAGGATTACTTGCCGAGAAGCACCGCGGCAAACGTTTTTTTTCGCCTTGCGCGTTTTAAATGGTATGCCATGTTGGTTGTTGTCGTGCGAAATAAAAGACGTTGACGACATAACTTGCACTTTACTTTATTTGATTCATCTTTATCTTTTTCAAAATACTTTTGAAGTATTTTTAGTAGCCATTATAATCTCAGCAGATGCTGATCCTGTAGCGTGTTCAGCTCCGCTCGTTTGGATTGTACAACAGCAGGGTGTGATTTATTAATGTGTAGAAAGGAAGATGCCTATTGTTAATGCGCACACATCATTTAAAAAATATTTATTAACAGAAATTAGGATGATTTTATTTGACAAAAGGCTATATATAACGAAAACAAAGACATTTAATGTAACAACTAATGCTTAGCAGCGTCCTTGGGCACCCCCATGCAGTTAGAATGGTACATTCGACTATGACATTCATAGTCGACTAGGGGGTATAGTCGACTATAGTCGAATCAGCGACTATTGCAGGTCACCCCTAGTACACATACATTTGAAAAGTGGAGAGTAGTAAAAATGTGTGCATTGGAAGGCCCGCGTGGTGGTTATAGGCAAGGGTGCAGTTGCTGGTTTGGGAGCTGCAAAGTGGCTCCCGGTCCTGTTTCTGCTGCTGATAAGCAAATCTATTTGCTTCTCTTAGATTCTGTTAACCAGGTTTTGAACATTTACTGTGCAGTTCTGCACGTTTAAACAACAGCTTCAAAGTATCTGAAGCCATTAGGGCCATCTGGCGAACTCTTTATGTTGCTTCTGAGAGCACTGTAGCATTTAAACATTCACAAAGCCTCCAGTTCAGACCGCAGAAGCGATGGTAATCTCCATGCTGTTGGGTTTGTTTGTTTGTGTTAGGTGGATGACTTTATTTCGCATTGAGATTGTTAGCTCAGCGGTCCGCTGTTTTGAGACCGGAGGGAGTGTGATGTAAGGGTGTATCTGACTGACTGGAACAGTGCACAGACCGAAAAAGATGTTTGCTGAAGTTTAGCAAATCTTGAACATACAGATGGGTGGAGACTAGAGTGGTGTGGTTCTTATTCATTACAATGTGGGCGAGGTTTTGTTGGGACAAACAAGTATTTGACAAGAGGCTCTCTAGTAAAGCTTCCTTGCACCTGAATGAAACTGTTATCTATGTTACCTGCGCTGAAGGAACATATGTCGAAAGGTGTTCTGTTGGCCGACTAGGGCCTTGGGTTTGTTTCGCTCAAAGGGACTTTAACACAGGAAGTGTTTCTAGTCATTGAAAATATGCACGCAAACAACAGTGTCTGGCTTCCACTTGTCTGTGGTTTGTCAGCTGGTGTATATGTTACAGCATTATGACACTTTGTTCTTTTACTACATAGCGGGAGAACGACCTTCCTTCACACATCCAAATTGTGACTTGGGGGAATTCAGTTGGGGAATTTTGAAAGGAATAATTGGAATATTTGTGTTTTAAGTTAGTTCACTCTATCTTCATTATCTTTGCATTGACTGTGTGTTCTCTATCAGATTAATGAACCCATACCCCAGTTTTGTTGGCAGTTAGGTAGTGCAATTTGAAAAGTCGTTTAAATGTATGAAAAATTTTACATGCTGAGAAATTGGCTGTTGTGCAGGTGACTTGAGGTGTAGTTGTAGATTAAGTGGAGTGGTGCTGTGCATGGGTGTAGACCTCATAGAAAGTGTGATTACTGAAGGCTACTTGTTTACTGTTTTGTGTGTATAAATGTTTATTGCGTTAGCACCATCCAGTGTGCAACTCTTTTCTGTGATTGATATTTTTGTTGGGTTTTGTTTTAAGTGTGACACTCCTTTTCCACATGTTATTACACAAGAAAATGTTCCCTGGGGTCTCTGTGAAAAGTCTATAAGCTTTAATGAAAATAACACAAGGACCATGCTCCACAACACCCTTCTCCCACTGGCAAAACAGCCTTGTTCAGAAGGACCAGTTTGAGTTCCTGTCCCTTTAAATGATCCAGTGCTAGCCCCACCCCCACTAGCGGGGCATGCTAATTCAAGTATGGCTGGTTTTGATAAGCCTGGTCACTTCCTATTCATACCACATATTTTTTAAATATAAAATTACAGCAAAATGTCACATGGTGCATAACAGAATGGGGGGGGGGGTGAATTAAGCTAAATGGGTAAAAATGAAAAATTAAAATCTCACTGATTGGCAAGGACAGTAGAAGTATGCATTACAGTGGAGGGGTGGGTGATCTGGCAATTTTATACCGTGACCAATCTTGGACATGCACAGTCTATTTTTCAAGCGATTCATGGAGATTGTGACATTTTATGCTCTCCTACTAATGTTTAGAAAGTTCACAATAAATCTCAATCAGTAATAAAATGGGATTGAACCCATAAGATTGGTGGTTCATGCCCCACAACCAGCAGCAACCTTTGCTGATGTGCCCTTGTGCAAGGCCCCTGACGCCCTAACGGCTCCGGGTATGTGTGTGTTCACTCTGGATGGGTTAAATGGAGAGAGGAATTTCCCTAAGGGCATAAATGAGTGCTCGCTCTTCTATTATACCACATGTCTCTACCATATGTGATACATGTGTTATGTCATACTCAGATTGTACATCTCCACTCATCTGTATCTCATGAGGTTTCGAAACAAACTGGTATCACTGTCGCTTGTATTAGAACATTAGGAAAACCATTAAAGCAGCAACCGAGTGAAAGAGGCAACAGAGGCTGTCACACTCCATCTAGCCGAGGATATGATGCCATATTAAAAGTGTACATTAAATGTGGGATTTAAGAGACTGCTGCATTCCAGGTGCATGGTGTGATGAATTGGCAAATATTGTTCTAATAATGATTGATAATATTGAATGATGAGGACTGCACAAATAAAGCAAGGCGAAAGTTCTCTTTACATTTTACTTCTGTTTACTTTTTAAATGTTAGAAGCAGTGTCTTTAATGCAGTATTATGTTTTAAATGAGTGCAAATAGATAAGTCCATCGACTTTTAAAAATCTTTGTTTTAAATCTGGGTATTCTCAACAGTACATTGCATAATTGGGAAGAAAGGTTGCAGTTCAGTTCTGTGACGGAGCCCCCCAAAATGAAATGGTTTGTCTTATTACACTGCGTCTGGGTTGGTAGGCACTGCAGATGCCCAAATGAAAATCACAATGAAAACGTTTCATAATTTGTCCCCTTTAATCAACCTCTCTCTGTCTGTCTGTCTGTCTCTCACTTTCTCACTTGTTCTCCTCTTAGGAACTCTGCGATGACCCACATCTGTTTGTTCATGGGATCAGTGCTCATGACCTGCACCAGGGGCAGCTGGGAAACTGCTGGTTTGTAGCTGCCTGTTCCAGCCTGGCGTCCAGAGAGCCTCTGTGGCAAAAAGTGAGTGTCTGTCTGTCTGTCTGTCTGTCCATATAGAGATATTAATAGTTAATTATTAATAGTATTTGTTAATAATCATAATAATGATGGTACATCATGCACTGGACTGGACTTTGTTCACCAACCCACACGTGTCCTTTCTTAGATTAATCTAATCTAGATTAATCTAAGCTAGGTTTTTGCAAAAATAAAAAGCACATGAGCTTCAAATTATGAAGTACTTGGGGATTAATTTTTTGAATGAGTGTAAATATTGCATTAGTTACAAAGTGTTTTGGGAAATAAAATGTAAGAGCACTAGTACAAGATCATGAAGTACTTGGCACGAACCTTTGGGTAAAACCACCCCATAATGGCTGACGGGATGAGAGATGTTTTTTTAAATAACAAAAAAAAAACAAACCATCCAGTGAGGAGACGAGGTCAGCACCATGTTTGCCTCAGCCGTGGTCAGGTGTGTCCTCTGTTTGAATAGTGGGTAGGTTGGGCAGTTATTAACCAGAGGTACTGATACAATGTACATACTGAACCAGGATATACTGTTGAGACAATCCATCAGGGTGATATCATTGGTTTCGGTGTACGTGTGAGCACACGCGTGTGTACATGCAAAAATGTGTTGAGACCTCCAGTCAAGACAAGACCACACGGCCACAAACGCACCAGGCCGGAAGTCCATTGCCAGTACCGACCCCTCAGTGGCCCTCAGTGCGGGGCCTGGGCCTAAGATCTTTTTACTGCTCCGGCTTCGACTTGGTCACACCCCTCCCACGCTGCTCATGTGGAGTGGTGTTGGGGTGGAGGTGTTGGGGCGGAGCCACTGCTTTTGTGTGTTTGTCTTCCTTTAATCTTGTTTCCATTTCCATGCCCGTGCAGCTGGAGGTTTGTGTTGCCTGGTGTGTGCTGTGCTCCCCGTGACACCATCGCCAGTGCTCACACAGCCCCGGTGTCATCGCCCCTCCTGGGGAGGAACGGTGTTGTGGAAAATCCCTCGCTCGCTCGCCTCCGTGGCGCTAATACCCACTGGCCCTCCCACTGCCCCTACCGTGATGATGCGGCGGGGTCCTGGAGGGGCTCGTTCTCAGCTGCAGCTCAAGTCAGAGACTTCGAAAGGGGTCGTTAGTGAAGCTGTTTGTTGACGTGCGGAGGGGTATGGAGGTGATTAGGGTGGGGGGAGGGGTATGGGGGTGATTAGGGTGGGGGGGAGGGGTATGGAGGTGATGGGGGGAGGGGTATGGGGGTGATTAGGGTGGGGGGGTATGGAGGTGATTAGGGTGGGGTATGGAGGTAATTGGGGGGGAGGGGTATGGAGGTGATTAGGGTGGGGGGAGGGGTATGGGGGTGATTAGGGTGGGGGGGAGGGGCATGGAGGTGATGGGGGGAGGGGTATGGGGGTGATTAGGGTGGGGGGGGTATGGGGGTGATTAGGGTGGGGGGGTATGGAGGTGATTGGGGGGGAGGGGTATGGAGGTGATTAGGGTGGGGGGAGGGGTATGGGGGTGATTAGGGTGGGGGGGAGGGGCATGGGGGTGGGGGGGCATTGTGGAGTTTGTTCCTTCGACTTTTTACAGCTGCAACAGATGTGTTCATTTCTGTTTGTCTGGATTAACGGCGTTGTTATGGCACACCTGGAGTCAGAGTGATCACTTCCAGACTGCACAGCGAACACGTCTGTCTGTTAATGTAGCTTTGAGTTTTGCAGCGTGTTGGTCACAGAAAGGTGAATGTGAGGTAGAACTAGCACTATAACCACCGTGGTGGTGAAAATCACTTCTCCAGACTGAATCAGCACACACGAATGTGACTTTATGTGGAGCACAGACGAGGGGAAGGGGGGGTGGCCTCAGAGTGAGGATTCCTCATTCTCTTTTGAACGAGTTTTGTACTTGTATACTGTAAAAGGAAAATTGTCTTAAACACATAACCAATTCAAAGGAATTTACTGATTAACACAGAATGTAATATTGATTCAAAATATCCTGTTGATTTGTTTATGTGGAGTATACTTGTTGCCCATGATTATCGTGAGAACTGATAAATGAGTTCACACCTTCGAGCTGGAACAATGTCAAGCATTGCAGGTTGCCTCGTGGCCAGTAACGGTGTGTGTCTATTGTGCGTGTTGGACAGCAGCGGTGAGGGTTTGTTGCTTAACACCGTAACCCGCTGATTGCGTGAGGTCATTCAATTTCATGTGGTTTATTGATTTCCTTCTCTAGCTTGGATTAATATGTTGATGCATGCTGAATAAATGTGATATTAACAAATATAAGGAACTACACAGTCCTTATAAAGCTGTTCCTCTTCCCATTCGTAAGTCGTCCCTTGGGTGTTCTGACTGTGAGCTAATGGTGTGGTGATGAGATCAGTCTTGGTGGAGAGTTGGACAGAGTGGGAGAGTGCTGGGTGTGTTGATGGGTAAAATGAAGAAATAAGATTATTTGAGACCTTACTCAACTACACTGCATATGCAGTTTCACAGTCAATCTGTGAAATAATGTTCAGTCTGTTTTTTGTGAAAGGTTTTCACTCTGTCCCCTACAGATGTGGCGTGTTTGGTGGAGACAGCTGTATGAGTTTTCTACATACGTGTATGCATGTGAACCTGCAACTCCGGTCGTGTCCCTTCATCACACTTTCGTCCATATCATACATTTCTTTTTTCTTCTTTCTCCATCTTCTGTTTCTTCTGCTTCCCCTGTGTGTGTGCGTCTCACTGTTCAACACCTTGTTCCCTCCTGAGGTCTCATTACTGTCCTCTCTAGTAAGTATGTCCACATTTCTTTCCATTCTCTCTCAGCGGAGTGTGTGTGTGTGTGTGTGTGTGTGTGTGTGTGTGTGTGTCTTTGTGCACACTTTCCCCTTTATCTACTTTGAAATGGTATTCCCTTACCTTTTCAAATACATTTCAAATCGGATTAATTAACTTGATGCTAAGTGGACTTTTCTCAGAAGAATTTTTTGTGCAGTTTAGGGATAAAAAAAAACCCCATGTTGTGATTTAAAGCACAATGTCCAACTATTTTTCAGTTGCTATTGAGAGAGATGCTGTCTTCCTTATTTAAGTTTCTTCATGAGGGAACTGGGTGTATCTCATGTGCAACTATTCCAAGTTGCTATCAGAGGTCTTTCATCTTTGCCACTACACCAGAATGCCCTACATGGCTAAATGGAGAAATTGTTGGTGCTGTGGTCCCATGTTGGCCCTCAGGCAGAACGTCTGGACTAATGTCAGTATGGAGTGGTGTGTGTCAGCCATGATGCTGGTCTCACACTCCTGCAGCTCTTGCAAACAAGTGACCTCGCGGTGAATGACCGACCCGGTCACAAAACATGCACATGAGATAGGGTGAGGGAGAAGAACACTTGACCAAACACGTTTTATTGACAATGTTATATGGTTTCTTCATTTTATACATGCGTTATATTCTCTGCTTTTCATAAAATATATAAACATATTTATGATAGGAGGTATATGTGTGTGCAGAACTAAATATTCACGTACTTCATTTAAAAATAATGCGCATGCTCTATCAATAACTTTAGAAGTGATTTTACAGTAGGTTATCTAACAGTAAGGAAAAGACTTTGGCAATTCCACTTTTATAGGACACTAAGAGAAGCTTCTATTGGCAAGAGGCTTTCTTTATTTATTCCACTAATTTAGTAAACGATGGCGTAACGGTGGGAGATGCGTCTGACCTTGCGGGGTTCAGGGTCCAGGCTCTGCGTTCTTCTTGAACACCAGGGAGCACTGGATACCGTCCTTCTCCGCACCCTCCTTGAAGGCAAACAGGAAGTACATCACCTTCCTCACCTTGGCCAGCTCGGCTATCCTCTCCCCAAACTCCTGGATGTCTGCCTCCAGACACTTAATGGGAGCGTTGGGCGCCTCCCCCGCCGTCCTCCAGAACTGGCCCGTGGGCTCCAGCAGCTGCCGGGTCATCAGGTTGGTCAGGTCGGGCGTCCACAGCTGCGAGATGCCCGTGACGGACAGGCGGCCGGGCCCGCCCAGCGTCACCTTCCAGTGCGAGAAGGTGAGGTCCTGCTCGGCGAAGTCCAGCCGGTACACGGCCTCGTGGGGCAGGAGCAGACGCTCGCCTTCCTGACGGCGCTGACCACGCTGCTGCAGGGAGCGCACGCGCAGACGCATCAACTCCGTCAGCTGCACATCCTCTGTGAAGGGCAGCTCCATCTCGGAGGTCGTGGCGGGGTCGCTCGGTTGGGAATCTCCCTCCATGTGTGCTGGTGCGGGGGCTGTGATCAGGGACCTGGACTTACCACCGACTGGCTGCTGGATCTTGTGTCCCGCTCTTTCTACCTCGGGCTCCTCCCCCTCGCTGCCTGCTCCCTTTAGGACTTCATTGATTCTGTTACGTATGTTCGGTGGAGAGCTGGCGGTTTCGATGTGAGGGAGAGGACTGGAGAGAGCAATGCGGGGGGAAACGTAGAGTTGATTCATTGTTGGCGTGTGATGTGTTGCATCGCTAGGCAACAGAAGTGTGATGACGTGCAAAGCAGCGACTTTGCAGTTTTCCTTTGGGCATTTCATGACAACTGAGAATATCGCTACAACGGCTCGGGGCGCTTTGGTGTTTGTGTGAAAATGAGGAAGGAGCATCTATCCTGGGATGGAATTAAAATGCAGAAGCAACAACTCTCACGGTGTATGAATTCTTCAGCACATTAACATGAGCTTTAACGTTTTTGTCTACACTCTCTTTCATAACTCCTGCGTGCATCAGCAGACAAACACTGGGTTGTTCTCAGTACAGCTATGCTGATAATTGCAGCAAATAAATGCAGGCTATGGAGACGTGAACATGCTTCTCTGATGAGGCATGATCACAGTTGACCATGTGACCTGTTTTTAAAAACGTGTTTTTTGCACACGTGTTGTTTTTCCATTCAGGTGATTCCTGACTGGAAGGATCAAGAGTGGGATGAGAAAAGGCCTGAAGCTTACGCAGGGATCTTCCACTTCCGCTTCTGGCGTTTCGGATCTTGGATGGATGTCGTCATTGACGATCGCCTGCCCACGGCCAATGGGAATCTGGTTTACTGCCATTCGAATGACAAAAATGAGTTCTGGAGCGCTCTGCTGGAGAAGGCTTATGCCAAGCAAGTTAACCTCTTCAGCCATTATAATGGGGGGTTTCCAGGGAGGGCAGATATCTTAATGTAGGCCTTGAGGGGCAGCTGACGAGAACATATCAACCCATGTGTCAGGATGTTGTCCAAGAAGCAAATACCACTACTTTTAGTCCTGTAATGTAATTGCTGACCAGCTAACTCTCTCTCCTGTAGGATGTATGGCTGCTATGAGGCTCTGGACGGTGGCAACACGGCCGACGCGCTGGTGGACTTCACCGGGGGCGTGTCGGAGCCCGTGGAGCTGCTGGAGGGCCACTTTGGCCAGGACGAGGAGGCCCGTAACCAACTGTTTGAGCGCGTCCTCAAGGTCCAGCAGCGGGGTGGCCTGATAAGCTGCTCCATCAGGGTGAGTCCCCCACGCCACTCTGGGCCAGACCGCAGGGGCCGACTCAAACCTTCGTTTTTAAGTACCTCGTGTCTCTCTCTGTCTGCCGCTGAAACCCTCATTCACGCCGCCTTCTCTAACCGTCTGGATTATTGCAGCTCTTCTGTTTGAGTATTTTCTCCAGAAGGTTCAAAACTCTGCTGCTGGTCTTCTCACTCACACTCGCTCCTGCTGACACGTTACCCACGTTCTCCAACATCTCCACTGGCTCCTTCTGAAATACCGAATGCAATTTAAAACTCCTACTCGCCTATAAAGCTTTAAATAAACTTGTTCCTTCATAGCGATCTGATCTCCTCCTTCCTCACAATCCCTCCCTCACGGCTGTGAATATGGCCTCCTCGACTCAGAATGTTGAGTGCAAATGTTCTGTATTCTGTATGTTCTGTGTCCATGTTGTCTTTTATGTACTTATCATTGTGAGCATCTTTGGTTTCTCAAATGTGCAATACAAATACAAGTCATTAATTATTATTGTTATTATTATTATCACCTGCTTAGCTGAATGTCACATTGCTCTTCTCCCAGGCGACCAGTCAGGCCGACATGGAGGCCCGTCTGGACTGCGGCCTGGTGAAGGGCCACGCCTACGCGGTGACAGACGTGCGGAAGGTGCGTCTGGGCCACGGCCTGCTCGCTTTCTTCAAGGCGGAGAAGCTCTCCATGATCCGCCTGCGTAACCCCTGGGGCGAGAGGGAGTGGAACGGGCCGTGGAGTGACAGGTTAGTGTAGCTCCGCCCCCTAGAAGACCAGGGGCATCAACCCTGTTTTGAGCACCTGCAGATATTTTGGCATAGAATATGATACTCAACAGTGTATATTCTCATAACTGGAAGGATTTAGAAGTCGATGTGTTTTGCAGGTAGTGCTCAGTTTTCTAACCAGCAGACCAAGAAGCATCTGTTTCACCTTTTTACACCTCTTCTCAATAATGACCTGTTACTATTTATGACATAAATCTGGTGCATCTTACTTCAGTCATGGATCACACGGATCACTTTCAGGGCAGGGAAATCGTCCATATCTCACTAAAGCTAAGCGTTCGCTGGGAGACTTTTGAAAAGACTTTAAAATGTCCGACACACTCTCGTTTGTAAAGAAGGTGATTTTACAAAGTGTCTCTATAACACTCTATAACCCTGGGATATCCCAGGGTCACTTATTTGCAGCTGGATTCCTTTTGAGATGATTTCCCAACGATTTCAAGCTGCTTTTAGAAACGTATAAAAAGATAAGCTTTTGGAGAAACAGTACAACAGAGAGAGAGAGAGAGAGAGAGAGAGGGGGGGGGGGGGGGAGGGAGGGGGGGGCTTTTGGTCACCCCTGCCCCCTTTTTAGCTGATTGTTCTGAAAAACAGCTTGAAAGCAAAATACGAAAACTGCAGCTTTCAAGGCCATCCCCGAGTCTCACCCACATTGCTGCTTCCTGTTTGGTGCTGGAGAGAGCTCTCCTATTGGTTGTTGACAATGTCATGTCACTATTTGCGTGACACCAGATTCAGGATATTCAATTATATCCTGAATTTGTATCAAGATGAGAAGACTTTAGACAGCTCTCCTGACCCCCTTGCACCAAATGAACGCCTCAGGAGCGAAGCACACTGTCAAAACTCTCATAAGTTTATTCAGACAGTGTTACAGTGAAATCGCTTAAAAAGTCGTTTGGCATAAGGCCAGCATAAGAGCCAGTTTTTTTTTTTTTTTTTTTTTTTTTTTTTTTGTGTGCACTCACTGTGCCCCCTGCTGGACTTTGTCTGGTATTACCAGCAGAACACCAACTACATTTTTCAAAGTACATTTGTAAATTTGTAAATTAGCTGAACATAGTTACTGTTTCTGTCCATCATTCTCAATGAAAAGTATCTCTCTTCGTTCTCCAGCTCTGAACAATGGCAGAAGGTCAGTAAGAGTGAAAGGGAGAAGTTGGGTGTTGTGGTTCAGGACGATGGTGAATTCTGGTATGTGGCTTACATTCTCAAGCTGAATTACTTATTTCCTGTTTACGTGCATCTTCTTCTCAGCTGAATGTCCAACATCAGTTCTGTGTAACAATATGCTAAGTGGGCTCATAAGTAGGTCACTAAGCAATGCTAGATAAATAACTATCTTAAATTATAGAAGACAATATCTTCCATTGTCCCAGTACCCTTTCCTGTTCTCTAGCATAAAGCACAACCAACTTTGTTTGGCTTTGTCATCTCTTCCGTTCTTTACTGTCAGGATGGATTTTGAAGACTTCACTAAGTACTACACAGACCTGATCCTGTGTCGGCTCATTAACACGTCCTACCTGAGCGTCCATAAGACCTGGGAGGAGGTGGTGCATTTTGGCTCCTGGGTCCACGAAGACGATCCGCTTAAAAACCGTGCAGGAGGATGTGTGAACCACAAAGCCACTTATCTCCAGAACCCACAGGTGTGTGTGTGTGTGTGTGTGTGTGTGTGTGGGGGGGGGGGGGGGTTGTTGAGTCTAGCACTGCTTTATCTGCAGTATATGATTTTCTGTTTTGTCTCCAGTACGTGTTTGACGTGAAGAAGCCGGAGGACGAGGTTTTGATCTGTCTGCAGCAAAGAGACAGAAGAGCTCGGCCTAAAGAGGGCAAAGGAGAGAACCTGGCAATCGGGTTTGACATTCAACGGGTACGCACACACACACACACACACACACATACACACACACACACACACACACACACACACACACACCCACATACTCTTGTTAGGACTTGGGACCAAACGTGTGTCATGTGTTAACTACCTGTCAATGTTTTGATTGACCCTAGTATTTACCTCAGGAACTAAAAATTAATGATTTGGTCTGACTTAATGTAATGTAGTTTTTGTGAAAAAATCCAAAAAAAATCCTGAAATGTACAAAATCACACCAACGCACACAAATACTCGCACACCAACATGCTTGATGTAACTGCACTCTCCCTGATGTTACACGAATGTGAACTACGGTCTGTTGGAACTTCTTCCTGCCACTAGGTGGAGCTAAATAGAAAGTACCGCATGCACATAAGCCAGCAGAAGATATGCAGCTCCGTCTACATCAACTCCCGCAGTGTGTTCATGCGCAATGACCTCAAAGAGGGACGCTATGTCATCATCCCCACGACCTTTAACCCACGTCTGCAGGGAGACTTCCTGCTGCGAGTCTTCACAGATGTTCCTTCGGAGTGCAAGTAAGGCAGCGCAATCTACTACCTCTGGTACGCGAGCCTGTCAGGATCCTTTGTGTGGATAGGTTTATATATATATATATATATATATATATATGTGTGTGTGTGTGTGTGTGTGTGTGTCAGGGAGCTCACCGTAGACCAGCCACCCCAGACCTGTTGGACAGGCCTGTGTGGCTATCCTACGCTGGTCACTCAGGTGCATGTGATGAAGGGGGCCGGACTACAGGCGCAGGACTCTGATGGGTGTAGGGTGTATTTACTGTCTTGCACTTCCCAACTACGGTGTACATTGGTGAAATGGTAGCGGCGACTGACCACGTCCCTCTTTCTCTGCAGCCTCCGACCCGTACGTCGTCATCAGCTGTGAAGGAGAGAAGGTGTGCTCCCCCGTACACAAGGACACTCTGACCCCGGACTTTGACGTGAAGGCGCTGTTTTACAGGAAGAAATCCAAAGGAAGCATCCTCATTCGGGTAGGAGACCCGGTGCTCTAAGCGGGGAGTGTGGGGAGTGTGGGGAGTGTGGGGAGTGTGGGGAGTGTGGGGAGTGTGGGAGTGTGGGGAGTGTGGGAGTGTGGGGAGTGTGGGAGTGTGGGGAGTGTGGGAGTGTGGGAGTGTGGGGAGTGTGGGGAGTGTGGGGAGTGTGGGGAGTGTGGGGAGTGTGGGGAGTGGGGGGAGTGTGGGGAGTGTGGGGAGTGTGGGGAGTGTGGGGAGTGTGGGAGTTGGGGGACAACTTGCTTGCTATCTTTAATACATTTAAATGATTCAATCCCAGCATGCCTCTCTCTCATCTGGGCTCCACGCCTTGACGAGGGCATTCGCAGCATTTGCAGTGATTCTCCACGCCAGTCGTCACTGTAACCGTCTTTTCTTCGTTGTCCTCTGTCCCCGTGCAGGTCTACAACAAGAATGTCCTGAATGACTCGTTCATGGGTCAGGTGACGCTGAGTGCCGATGTGCAGGACGCGCAGCACCAGACCGTGCGTCTGCGGGATAAAAGCCAGAGCAGTGACCTCCCGGGCATGCTCAGTGTGAGTGTCCTCACCAGCAACGTCCTCACCGGCATCTGAGAGCGAGCGGACCGCTCCGGCCACCATCTCCGTCATTCCCGTCATAACGTGGCATAATCACACCTGTGGTAACCTGGGGAACGCCAGGTTGGGTACTTTTTTGCATTTTATCTGTTTACAAATTCTCTTTGGACCAAAGATATTTCACTGTAACTGTAGTTCAGTCCCTCTGATGTGAGCGTCAGGGTCAGTTTTATTGGGCCAAATACTCTATGCCACTCTCCAACCAAAGAAAGCCGATCCTGTCTGAATGGCGGGAATTGTGTGTGGTTGCCAAATACATTTTCAGTTGCCAATCAACCATCCAACGTACTAGAAAGTGATTTAAACCTGTACACAATGGGCTAAGTAAGGAAGTGTATGTAATAGAAACACTCTTGCAGTGCATGTGGTGTCTGCTGTAGTGTGTGAAGACGTGGGCTCATGTAGTTGCACTGCACTGTAACCTGGGCCCTGACAACTGTTCAACATGCTTCAAACTCTTTGCTTGGGAAGAGACAATAAGATGGAAAACTGTCCTGAATAATGGCTAATGTCCTAATTGAAAGACAGCTCAAAGTGGCCTTCACCCACATTTCTTATAAACACTGTTTACACTCATCAGGAACAGTCAGAGCTGTTGGCAAAGGAGGTATTGTAATGATTGCGATGTACTGACCCGATATGGCCATTTGGTGGTAGTATGTAATCAGAAAGCTGTTCCTCTTGGGATAATTTTTTTCTAATGGTATTGTTTACTCATTTGTTTACTCTGTTACCTTAAGGTCTTCTATAATACATGAATCACTATATATGTTTTTCTACTCTTTTTAAAAGTACTTTGTATTTTATATGTATTTTAATCTGCAATGTTCTTCTGCCAAAGGGTACCCACCCCTCCTATTTTATTGTCTTGATGATGACGCACTTCACTGGACATATCGGATTGTTTACCACATTGTTAAAATGCAGTGACCAAATAATTTATATAACGTGTATAAATATACTGTGAAATAAAAATGTTAAACATTCATTCCTTTTGAGAAGTGAACTGTTTGCCATCGGGCCGAGGCGCAGAAACGACACGAGTCCCTTCGTGTGAGCGGAGATGAGAGATGCAGTAATCATGTCACACGGAGAATACTGGGTGTCACAGCGCCCCCTTCTGCTCACTCTCGACATTTCCACTACCAATTTATTTAAACACCCTGCAAGCTGCAAGCATCATTTCTTACTGAAACGTGCTTCCGCTCGTGTTGGCCTATCGGTTTCATGTAAGAGTAGTTAGAACATTTCTGGGTGATTTGCCTGCTTCAAACACATGCCTTTAACATTTCCGTCTTTTGTCGTATTTTCAAAAGGAGCGAATTATGACTAGACAGACGCTTAACAAGAGGTAGCATGACACGCATGCTTGTGTGGCTACAGCACACTAAAGTTAACTTCCAAATA
Source organism: Brachyhypopomus gauderio (assembly GCF_052324685.1). Classification (NCBI taxonomy): domain Eukaryota; kingdom Metazoa; phylum Chordata; class Actinopteri; order Gymnotiformes; family Hypopomidae; genus Brachyhypopomus; species Brachyhypopomus gauderio. Next base: position 20,779,008 of record NC_135212.1, read on the forward strand.
AAAACATGGCTACATTTTGAGTCCTGTTTTCCTTTCTGATGTCTTGATTGCAAATCTTTCACTGGATGCTTGTTTCCCTGTTTTACAAATGTAAAATATAATTGAGAGAAAACCAAATAGTTGTTGGAGAATATATTTTTATATTCAATATACACCGATACTCAAAACTTAATGGAGTGTTTATGCAGTGGGCGATATTCTTCACTTAAAAGTTATACAATTGAATAGCTAAATTTTTATTTATTTTTCTTTTATTATTTATGATCTAAACATTTACAATAGTGATGACATTGAGTCTTAAATCGCTAAAAAAGTTTGTGTCGCTATTGATTCGGATCTTTCATTTGACACACACATATATGCAATGTCACTATGGCTGCGTTTTTCCATTTACGTAATATAACCAAGCTGAGACACTTACTTTCATTAGCTGATGCAGAGAAGCTGGTCCATGCTTTTGTCTCGTCAAGATTGGACTACTGTAATGGCCTTCTAATTGGATGCTCTAAACCGTCCATAAAGAAACTACAACTTGTACAAGATGCCGCAGCTAGAGTCCCAACTAAGGCTAGAAAATACGACCATATTAGTGCTACTCTCTCGGCGTTACACTGGCTTCCGGTTAAATAACGAATTGATTTAAAAATTCTTCTGTTGACCTATACGGCGTTAAATGGTCTTGCTCCCCAATATCTGAGTGAACTCATTACTACAACCCATCTCACCTTCTGTGCTCCAAAATGCAGGATCTGTCTTAGGTCCAAAAATTAGTAAGACTACAGCCAGAGGCAGAGCTTTCTCCTTTAAAGCTCCTCAATTATGGAATAGCCTTCCAGCTCCAATCTGAGATTCTGACACAGTTACAATCTTTAAATCTAGACTTAAGACTCACCTATTTAATCAAGCCTTCAGTTAATATACTACATGTGAAGGTGGTCACCGTCATCTGTAGGCTACTGTCATTTCAATGACTATACGGTCGACGTGTCTGTTCCTCTTACGTTTCAACACTATGATTTGAGATACTTAGACATTTCTAACTTACAGACCTTGAAGTGTCTCGTTTGGTTATGACAGTTCTGCATGTCGGCTTTGGTGAAGATGATTAACAGCTAAATACATTCATATTTATCCCACTGGTGGTGTGAGGTGCTCGGGTGGCTCTAAATGTCAGTGATGTGATTATATTGAATGTGCTACCTCACAGAATGGAACCAGTGACATTTTCCTCAGCTTCACCATCACTAGTGGGGGAAAACTCCAGTGGCTATAATACTAGCCTGTTTGTGTGGGTTTTTTTTTTAAATTTTATTATTGTTTTTTCAAGAACATCCTATGTGAGCTTCAACTATTGACATTTTATCTTAATGTGGCTATGCTTCTCTACCACAGTGTTCACGTGAGTCTGTCAGCGATAGTCTGGGGGGCGGGTTGGTTTACCTAGTTAGCCCCTCCCTCTCATCCCTCAGACTGGACTGAGCCCCGCCCCCTCTTAAGAGGGATCAGGGCTGCTGAAACGAAGGACTGGCCCGACTCTGCTAATTCCTCCACACAGCAGAAGCAGCAGGTGCTACAAGCAACCTCCTCTCAGACAGATAGAGAGGGAGAGAGAGAGAGAGAACAGCCTCAGGTCTCTATTTATCAGTTACGGGAGGACTCAGCCACATCCAGCTGTATGAAGACGGTCTACCTGTTCTCAGCAGTCCACCTGAAGAGGAGAGGAGGCATTCTGAACTTCCAGCAGTAAGTGCTCCTGGATTCTCTGAATTGAACCTCCTTATGGAAAGACCCCCGAGCCTCTCCTTCCCTGTAGAGTCTAGTCCAGCGCGGGCCTGTCCAGTTTGACAGACCTTGTCCTGATAGAGGCTCTGGCCTCGAAGGTTAGTGTTCTCATTGGAGGTAAACCTGGACAAGCACTATGATAAGGATGTGCAGAGGAATAGTGATGAGTGCATTGTGGATGGTCAATGGGGAAAGTCTAGCATTCCTGTTTTGGAGTTTGACACTTGCTTAGGACCCTGCTAGCTACACAAGCTTGGTGTCCTAGTTTTCATGGCTGCCTTTCTGCTTGGCTGTGTGACCTGGCCGTCTTAGCACAGTTGGACTTTCCTCATCTTCACACATCCTCAGAATCTCAGCGTCATTTCAGGTCCCCAAAGCTGTTCTCCAACCAACAACTGCACCCATATCATTTATTGCCAGTTCTGAGTTTTTTATTCCCGGTTAGACTGGTTACTTTCGCCCCTGAGTGTGTGAAATTGGAGAGTGTGAGAGGACGACTGCTGAATGTGTCTGATGTATGCTTTATTCTAAACTGTCATCTCAAGGACTCTGGTGTGTGATGGTTCCTCTTACGCTTCAACACTTTGATTTGAGATGCTCTCTCACTGGACTTCTTTAGCTTACAGACCTCGAAGAGTCTCACTGGGTTAGTCCTGCTTCCAGTGAACGATGTGTCAATGTGAGGCAATGACTCAGGCCTCAAGGTGACAGTTTTGCATGTCATGTTCAGAGATAATGATTAACTGCTCACTGGACTGTTTTGCTCCAGAACCAGGATTGGGGGGTGTTGTTTTCATGTAGCAGGGTCTCCTGCACCAGTGTCAGCCTGTGTTCTCTCCCTCTGCACCCCGCTGACCAGCATCCTGACAGGCAAGTGCCACCTTGTGTTTTCTTAGACTGTAAATGCCTAGCGAGAGCTTCCGCACACGTCAGTTACACGGCTAGAATCAGCTTTGCAGTCACTCTTTTTTGTCTATGGCACTAGTTAATAAGTTTTGAATAGCATGTGCCGATCATGCTCCAATGATTAATAAAGAAATACAGAACTGAAAGATTTAGGGGTTTCTTTTCTCCTAACCATACATGTTGTATATGCAATATGCAATATATTTTTCATTACTAATGTGGAAAGGTTTAGACATCTTTAACAGCTTTGAACTAATAGCAGTTCTTCTCTTCTGAGCTGAGCGACAGGATTTGGCATTCGGAGTAGACTAATGAAGATAAACAGGGGCGGGTTAAGCTCTGTGTGCTTCCTCTCCGAGTGTGTGAGTCTCCCGTGACCCGTGCTGCGGTGCCGTGACCCACCCTGCACGCTGGAGGCCGTCTGGACCTCCAGCTCTCCGCTGGCTCAATTATACGCTGAAATATTAATGACCCACATGCGTGGCTCTCCATTTAGCCTGCTCACCCCAGCGTGTCTGTGCCTGATTACACCGGGGTGGGGGGGTGGGGTCCTTCATTACACCATCCTTCTGACATGAGCTTGTTTATGTGATTTCCAGGGAGTGGTGGGGAGAGGTGGACAAATGCACTCCAGCAAAGGGAGAGAGTGAAAATTAGATTGAAAGAATGAGAAAAATAGAGAGAATGATAATTGGAGATAAAAGAACGTGGAGGATATCTGTGGAGGAGCTGAGTAGTGGTGTACATGGTGTCTTCAGAAATCTGAATGAAGCTTTGGGTGGATGAGGTAGTGGTGGTGTTGGAGCTGGTGGGTGGAGTGGATCATACCCTATGGGTGAGCAGGCCCAGTGTGGATGAATTATTTCTGCAGTCACGGCTGAATGAGCAGTCAGCTGCTACTCACCAGGACCGCCCCGTTCCACTCCTGAAAAGCTAAAGGACACAGGGTACAATTGTGTGTGTGTGTGTGTGTGTGTGTGTCAGAGAGAATGCACAGTCTAATAGTTTTCATGGTATGTGCCCCCTGAAACGATGTAATTGCTTTAGCAAGAGCTGAGGTCTTATGAAGGTTTTATGTCAAAGCAGTAGAAATGAGATTCCGATTATGTTTATGCTGGAGTTGAGGAGGTTCAAATTAACAAACGACAACAGCAACAGTCCCCCTGATGCCCCCTGCTGGACATGTGTGTGTATGCAAGAGTCCGGTGGTGTTTTATATATATACTGTAGCTATGTGTGGGAGTGTGTGCATCTGAAATTGAGTCACTGATTATGTGCAATGAAAAAGGCCTGTAAACTGCATCCCTTTGGTTTGCATGGTTCTATGCTTCTAAACTGTTGTTTCATTTCCTCCTCACCTTCTCTAACTTTATCTCTCTCTCTCTTTCTCTCTCTCTCTCTCTCTCTCTCTCTCAGGCTTTTGCTCTCTAATGCTCTCAGGGTTTCAACGGTGACGTCTGATGTCCAGTAAACACCAAAGCCATGGTCATTCTTCAACAGGTACCAGATGTTCCCCACATGGCTTGTTTCAACATAAAAGTGCATGTACCATAGGCTCAGTGTATTTTGTGGGTCTAACAAAATAATATTAGATGAGTAACAATTTTAGCTCAATTCCTGTTTGCTGATCATTACTGGCTGCAAAACTTGCAGTGCATACACCAGATATGCAATATGGACCGAGCACTGGAACAACGAAGTCTATGTAGCGTGAGACAGAGCCTTTATCTTGTGTGTGTGACTTTTTAGCAAGCGTCTGTTTGCAGTGTCGTTTTGAAGAGTAACACAGAATCACTGAGCTGCAGAAGTAGTTGCCCTTACCAGTTACCAGTGACGCAAATTAGCTGCTCGTGTGTGGGTGTGGACGTGTGAGATTTTCATTTGTACATTTACGTGCAACTTCAAGAGATGAAACATTTCCGCCAGCAGATCTTCTCTTTGTGCCGAAAAGCAGTCTCTCCAGACCATGTACAGTAAAGCAGTCTCTCCAGTAGCCTACATGTACAGTAAATCAGTCTCTTCAGTACATGTACAGTAAATATGTCTCTTCAGTACATGTACAGTAAATATGTCTCTTCAGTACATGTACAGTAAAGCAGTCTCTTCAGTACATGTACAGTAAATCAGTCTCTTCAGTACATGTACAGTAAATATGTCTCTTCAGTACATGTACAGTAAAGCAGTCTCTTCAGTACATGTACAGTAAATATGTCTCTTCAGTACATGTACAGTAAAGCAGTCTCTTCAGTATATGTACCTTACATGCGTATTGTGGTGCAGAATGTTGCTCAGTCACCATTAGCGCCCCAGCAAACATTGTGTTATCACCCTGGCTCACAGTGCATAAACACACGAGCTCACAGTGTGTTAGCACACCAGCTGTAGTTGAGAACTTTTAAAGGACTGTATGTGCTGGTTCTGATCTTAGGATGCGTGTTGTATGGGGGGTGTCGGTAAGAACACCACGAAGCGGTTGTCTTCTTTCCTTTTGTCTCTTTATTAAACTTCACCCTTCGATTACATGAGTAAGAGTCTCAGTTGCGTTTGTGCGTGTGTGTGTGTGTGGTCTGTGAACACAGAATAAGGCTAATCAACATACTGAATTAACATGACTTGCGGTTTTCTGCTTAGCATGCTAATCGCGATTAGCATGCTAATCTAACAATAGTTGCACATCAACACTACAACATATAAACTTCGGAACTACCTACTAGCTAGTTATCTAAACACTTAATAACACTTACTTGGTTAGAATGTACGCACACAACTCTTCACATGCTGTCATCTTAAAGCTGTGATCTAGCCAACTGAAGCAATAACTTGCATGAAGCAGCAAAGCTGAACGTATGCTCTATGCTCCGTACAAAACTGACTAAACTGCCCGCGAAAGGGGGCGGGGTTCGGCTTCAGTGCTAGTCTTTCGTACAGCCGCCCCCGAATTGCGGAGGCAATTCGCTCATGAGAAAGATTCAGACGGTTCTCAAGTAGACGAAGGATGACCTCCATCACCATCGGAGTCCCGAAGAGCAGAAAGGCGGACGAGCCGGGCTACTGGACGGGTGTAGACTCGGTCCTTCACCTGGACATCCGCTGACCGCACTCGTCCATCTGCACTCCGGTGTGCTGTGATGATCTTCCCGATAGGCCAGCTTGCTCTTGGTAGCTGTGGGTCTACCAATACGACCACTGCTCCCTCATCGAGGTCCTCTGTAGTATCGTTCCACTTCTGGCGACACTGTAGAGTGGGCAGATAATTGCGTATAAATCTTGCCCAGAATTGGTCGGCCATGACTTGGCAATGCCTCCACCTCTTCCTCGTCAAACCTCTGACCACTGGGTACACCACCTGGGGCAACGCACCATCAGGCCGCCCCATCAGAAGGACATTAGGCGTCACAGGGTCTTCATCAGCAATACTGGACGAGGTGTAGCCCAAAGGCTTAGAGTTCAAGATGGCCTCAACTTCTAGTAGTACTGTATGAAGCACTTCCTCTGATACTGACTGTGCTCCTATCACGGTGTACAGAGCAGACTTCGCCGATCTAATTTCCCGCTCCCAGACCCCACCGAAATGTGGGGAAGCAGGAGGGTTGAAGTGGAAGGCGATCTTCCGCTTTGCCAGGAGCTTCTGCAGTTCTGGATTCATGCTGGCAAACGACTCACGTAACTCCTTCTCTCCAGCCTTGAAATTGGTCCCTTGATCTGAGTAGACCTCTGCAGGGGTCCCCCTGCGAGCTATAAACCTTCTGAGAGCCATCAGATAGGAATCCACATCAATACTGGGTAGGAGGTCAAAGTGCACTGCACGGGTAGTGAGGCATTTAAAGATAATGCCCCACCTCTTTTCAGTGCGTCGGCCAATCTTGATCTGGAATGGCCCGAAGCAGTCGACACCCGTCGAATAGAACGGTGGCTGGAAGAGCCTTAGACGAGCTGCAGGTAGGTCAGACATTTTTGGCACTGTGGGACGAGCTTTCCATCGACGGCACTCTCGGCACTGGTGCTGTATGCGTCGGATGGCTTCTCTCCCGCGCAGAACCCAGAAGGTCCGCCTCATCTCCGCAAATACACGCTCAGGCCCTGGATGACATAAGCGGGCATCATAGTCCTGGATCAGGAGCTTAGTAGCTGGATGGGATGGGTCTAAGACAATCGGATGGATAGTACTAGGATCCAGCGCCTCTGCTCGTCGCAGTCTTCCTCCTACTCTGATAATCCCGACCTCAGGATCCAGCTCAGGCGAAAGGGTGAGGAGCCGACTGCTCCTCTGGACCGGTTTGCCAGCCTGAAGAAGGCGTAGCTCCTCTGGGAAACAGTCCTGTTGCACTTGCTTGATGATCAGCATCTCCGCCTGCTGGTAGTCGGATGCAGTTTGGACTAAAGGTGGGGCAGCCGCCCCATCAAGCCCCTGGACAGTGGATTCAACCAGATACGTCCAGCAGGGGTACTGCCTAGCAGTGGCGATGCTGGATGGCTCAACTGTGGATGTCAGGCCACAGAAGATAGACTTACGGTACTCCGCTGCGTCGGGCTCGGGCACCGTGTCAGGCCTCACTGGCCACTCCTCCGGACGCTTCAGGAGGAAAGGTGGCCCTTGAGACCACCGGTTTGCTTGGGCCAACTCTCCCAGAGTCTTGCCTCTGGTAATGTCATCCGCAGGATTCAGAGCGGAGTCTACGTAGCGCCAGCAGCTGGAGTCTGTTAGCTCTTGGATTTCAGACACGCGCGTGCCCACAAACACCTTAAAACGGCATGACTCTGATTGAAGCCACGTCAACACTATGGTCGAGTCGGTCCACAGAACGACGCTGTCGATTTGTAACGTGAGCTCCTTTGCTAACAAGCTGGCTAGCTGTGCTCCAGTGAGGGCTCCGCAGAGCTCCAGTCTTGGCATCGATGTCAGCCGGCGGGGAGCAACTCTGGATCTGGCCACAAGGAAGGACAGGTGGACTCTCCCTTCGTTATCCTCCGACCGTAGGTATGCGACCGATCCATAGGCCCTCTCGGATGCGTCGCTGAAGATGTGGATCTGTCTTGCGTGAGCGTTGGCTTGAGCCGATACGTAGGGACGGGGAAACGATATTTGTGGTAGTAGCTGAAGCTCAGCTTCCCAGTCTTTCCATTCTTTCTGTAAAGCCTCAGGGAGGAGTGGATCGTCCCAGTGGCGCTGTTTATCCCAGAGACGCTGGACAAGCACTTTGGCACGCGTTGTGTAGGGCAGTATATACCCCAGGGGGTCATACTGTCGAGCAAGGACCTTGTACACGTTGCGCATCGTCAGTGTGCCATACTCTAGGGGCCGGTGCTTATAGCCTAGACAGTCTGATTTCCAATGCCATGTAAGGCCGAGAGCAGATTCTGGATGGCTGGAGTCCCCGTACGATAGCCAATGCTCGAGGCTGTTGGACTGAGCCTCCTTGGGGAGGTGACTGATGGCACATGGGACGTTGCTTGCCCACTGGCGGAGTTCGAACCCACCAGTGGCAAGAAGGTCACGGAGTTTGTCCACGAGCTCCCTGGCTTCCTCGGCGGTGTGGACGCTCTGTAGGCAATTATCGACGTAGAAGCACCGCTCTACAGACTGCCGCACATCTTCATCAGGAGCGCTGTGATCCCTGACATGTCGATGAAGTGCGAATGTTGCACAGCATGGAGAGCAGGTTGTACCGAATGGCAAAACTTGCCACTCGTACACGTCTGAGGGATCTTCTCGCCTCATGTCTCTCCATACGAACTTGAGAAGTGGTCTGTCCTCCGGCAAGAGCCTAACTTGGTGGAACATACCGCGTATATCGCCGCTGATTGCTACTGCGTTCTGTCTGAAGCGCAGCAAGACGCCGATAAGTGAGGCACCCAGTGTGGGTCCAGGCAGCAATGCTTCATTCAGGTTTAGTCCACGGAACTGGTACGAGCAGTTAAACACTATGCGATTCTTCTCGTTGTGTCGTACCAGGTGGTGGGGAATGAACCAGGATTCACTCTCCGTCGCGAGGTCAGTGCCTAGCTTCTTCACTGATCCTGCTCTGACCAGGTTACTGATCTCCTTGCAGTATGCCTCCGCCTGCTGTGGGTCCCTAGCCAGCCTCTTCTCAGTACTCCTCAGACTGGGCATAACTGCCTCCTGGGTGGCCTGGAAGATGGGCATTTGGCGCTTGCGAAGCAGGGGGGTGGCATAACGCAGGATGCCCTCTATTTCCACTCTTGTGGTCCTTGCTTCCAGCAGAGCTACGGCCTCCTGGTCTTCCTTAGACCGAGTGACGGCTTTGTCACTACGAAATGGCAGCACGTCCATCTGCCACAACTTCTGGACGTTAGCCATCAGCTCCGTGGTCTGTGGAGACACTATGGTGAAGAGGCACTGCTGTTCTGGCAGAGTCTGCTGGACTAGCCTAGTGGGACCTTGCAGGGTCCATCCAAGACGTGTGTGGATAGCCGCAGGCCCCCCGGGCGGTCCCAATCTCACTGGCTCGACCGGTGTGAGTAAGTGAGGGTGGTCTGCACCTATGAGCACAAGGGGCTTAACCCGGGTAAACTGCTCCAGGGGGAGACCTACCAGATGCTTATACTTCTTCTGAAGGGATGTGACTGGGTAGGAGCGCTCAGCAAGATTAAGGCGTGGCGATGTGAAGGCATGTGTGATTTTGAAGCTCCTCTTACGCTGACCAGCTGAAGATAGGTGGAAGGAAACACAGGTTCCCCTGAGTACTTGGACGTCCTGTCTTATGGTGCGAAGACTGAGTTCTTCGGTGGAGCCCTCTATCCCTAGCTGACTGGCGGCCTCTGGCAGGAGCATTGTGCGCTCCGAGCCGTCGTCTAACACAGCATATGTCACCAGATTCCGGTCGCGATAGCAAAGCACCACTTTGATTACCTTTAACAGGACCCTAGAGGACTCTGATGGGCGGTCCAGGTAGAGAACATCTGTGGTGGAGCTGTCTGCACTGCTCCCGTCCTTGGGAAGCTCATCAGTGTCTCTCTTGTTGATCTCATGAAGGACCTTTAAGTGCCTACCTTGGCACACCTCACACAGCTTCTTCAGGTCACACCGAGCAGCCTGGTGTTTCCTTGCACAGCGCCAACATCGCTTGTTCGCTCTGATCCATGCAGTCACTTGTTCCTTTGTGAGCCTTTGAATGGCTTGGCACCTATTCAGGAAATGCTCAGGACTCTCACAGTATGGGCAAAATGGCTTAGCTTTGCCCCTTTTCTGTGATGGCGCAGGTGGCCTAGGGGGATCCGCACTGGGTGATCCCTCTGCTCCATGTAGCACTGACATAGTTGATCGGTTCTTCTTCTTCTCAGCTTTGGAGCCATGCTGCCCTTCATACCTGTTATCTGGCTGGATCTCGGTGTCTTGGCACCAGGACTCGTATCTTAGCCACTCTGCCAGGTCGATCAAGGAGTATGTGGCTTCTGGCTTCCAAAGCATGGCACGGCGGAAGTCAGCTCTCATCTCCGATGGGAGCTTTGTGAGTAGACGAGCAACGTGTGTGCCACATCTGAGCTCTACTTCCCCTTCAGGCCCCAGGGTCTGGAGCATGCCAACGAGGGACTGAACTTGTAGAGCGAACTTCTCGAAGGCTGCGGTGTCTCCACGCTTCACCTCCGGTGCCTCCATGACAGCAGCTATTCTCTTGAGAACCACATGGCGGGGCTGACCGAACTTCTCGTCCAATGCTGCCATGGTGTCTGAGTATGGAGTGGGCGAGTTTAGGTAAGAATCCGCTATTAGACAGGCCTCTTCAAGTTTCAAGTGGTCGATAAGGACTTGATATTTAAAGAGCTCTGTGCTGTCTTCAGGTAGCAGATTCTCCAGACTTATCTTAAGTCTCGCGTACTCCACCGGATCTCTACTTTTGAAGATTGGAATTCTCGGCTTGGGCCCTCTATACACTTTCTCCCCAGACACAGATGATGCAAATGATTGCTGCCCACCCAGGGATAGAGGCTGGCCTGCTCTTGGGCTATGCGGGTAACTGGAGTGTTGGTCAGGTCCGTATCGGGCTCTGAAGCTCGAGGGACTGAAGATCGAGGATGAGGTTCGCATTCCCGTGGTTGGCGGTGGCGGAGCAGCTGCAGGCCCTCTGGGCTGCTTGGCCCCTGAGAAGTAGCCTGCTCGGTTTGTGGAAGGCAGGCGAGCTACTGGCGTTGATCTTGAAGCAGCGCTCTGCTTCAATAGCTGTAGCTCCTTCATCATTCTGTCTATCGCTGAGACCATTTGATCTTTATCGTAGCCCTCTGGCTGTGATAGTGGCCATGGTGGGGGAGGCGGCCAGTCACTGTAGTCATCTGCTTCTCTGTCTGCGGCGCGTGGCGCTGGAGGTGGAGGAGGGGGTAGATCTGACCACTCTTCCTGTTGATGCTCTACTTGAGCATTGCTGAGGGTCTTCACCCTCTCTGTGAGCGACTTCACTTCTCTAGAGACATCTTTAAGTACAGCCATACTGTCTAGTATATGCTGATGAGATAGATGAAGTTTCATGTTCTCGATGCGAATCTCCTGTAGTTCAGCTTTGTATGCTTGAACGGGGTCACTGCTCTCATCATACTCAGGGCTGGATGGACGTGGCATTCTACGCTGTTCACGCCGCCTCTCGTGACCCATGGCGTGAAAGTGGGGATGGTCGTCCTCTTGTGCGCTGAGTGTTGGATCCCACTGAACTTGGCGGCCAGAACACTGGGTGTAAGGGCTTGTGGTGAGTGTCATCTCAACTCCTTCCTCCATGTGGGGCGTCCACTCCCTCCCCGGTGAGTCTATCCGCATCTCTGTCGATCCACTGAGATGTTGTCTATAGCTGGCTGCATCAAGCTCATAGTCTTCAAGATAGGCAGGGGGGCGCGTCTGCCGCTTAGGACGAACTGCTTCACTGCTTTGTTGCATCTTGATCCCAAATCAACACGAATCCGGCTCGAAGGACCTAATGTAGTTGAGAACTTTTAAAGGACTGTATGTGCTGGTTCTGATCTTAGGATGCGTGTTGTATGGGGGGTGTCGGTAAAAACACCACGAAGCGGTTGTCTTCTTTCCTTTTGTCTCTTTATTAAACTTCACCCTTCGATTACATGAGTAAGAGTCTCAGTTGCGTTTGTGCGTGTGTGTGTGTGTGGTCTGTGAACACAGAATAAGGCTAATCAACATACTGAATTAACATGACTTGCGGTTTTCTGCTTAGCATGCTAATCGCGATTAGCATGCTAATCTAACAATAGTTGCACATCAACACTACAACATATAAACTTCGGAACTACCTACTAGCTAGTTATCTAAACACTTAATAACACTTACTTGGTTAGAATGTACGCACACAACTCTTCACATGCTGTCATCTTAAAGCTGTGATCTAGCCAACTGAAGCAATAACTTGCATGAAGCAGCAAAGCTGAACGTATGCTCTATGCTCCGTACAAAACTGACTAAACTGCCCGCGAAAGGGGGCGGGGTTCGGCTTCAGTGCTAGTCTTTCGTACACCAGCTCACAGTGTGTTAGCACACCAGCTCACAGTGTGTTAGCACACCAGCTCACAGTGTGTTAGCACACCAGCTCACAGTGTGTTAGCACACCAGCTCACAGTGTGTTAGCACACTGGCTCACAAATACAACAGCTTTAGGGAAGAAGAGGCCTACTGTTGTTAACCAATTAGCGTTAAGCTGATCAGAGTTTTCTCATTTACAACACCCTCAAGGTCGTTGCTTTCATTCATTCCTCTCTCTCTTTTCTCTCTCTCTCCTTTTTCACGATGTATTTCCCAACACGCCCATCCTCCTTCCTCTGCCATTCTCTCTGTTCATCTTCAGTTCCTCAGTGTAGCATTTGCCAGATTATTTTATCCAAAGCAGCTTATGTAGTAATCGTATGACAATATATCTGTCCCCCGGGAATCAAACCCCTGACTTGAGTGTGAGCAGTTAACGCTTTGTCTTTTTTAAAGTTCTGTGTTGCATTCTCTTAACTCAGACAAGCTCTATATCTTGTTTTCTGTGATCTAAGTTAACATTAGTCTGTTTCTGGGGCAGTGGTCTTGGTGATCTCCCACTGTGTTATTGAATATTTCTAACGCTGCTCAAAAATAGGGTTCGCTTGTAAACTTCAGTACACCAACATCTAGATAAAGGAACAGTTGTTGTCTTTCATCTCGGTCAGTTGATTCGTACAGGACATTGCATTGTTCTCTTGCCTGTTAGTAACCATGACTGGCTTGGTCAGAAAACATCTCATCCTCCTGTTTGTGTGACAAAACCCATCCACCATGCAATGACATTTTACACTAGTTGCCATACATTTTAGAGGTTAATGATCAACAAAGCTTCACCATCAAGCTAAACTAGTTTATTCCAAATAGATCTTGTGCTTGGATTTATTATTCTTAATAGCTATTTTTGTCATGATTCTCAAATATATGTATTTAAAAATATATATTTATATTTGATTTTAAAAAATCCTAAAATAATTTTTTTAATTGCTTATGTGTCATTTGCTTTTTAGTGTGAATAAAATGGGGGTGAATTTATCTTCGTTGGCTTAGAGCAGCATTGTCCTCAGAACTTCATACACCAGCCCAGAACACAGAGCTCATCAACCTTTCTTCACTTCAAATCTGCTCTGACAGCGACTTCTGTTCAGCCATGGGGCAAGCCAGGCAAATGTGGGCAGTTCTGGGGTTACAGTGGTGATCCACCCCATCTGAACACCCTCCCCACACCGTGGTATACGTGTGGGACATTCTGAGGGACCGGGTCCTGCGCATGATGCTCTTATGTTGACATTGAGCTCCAGGTGTGTTGTTGTGGTCTCCATCTACCAAGCATAACACTACAGATTCAGTTCATATGTGACAGCAATAGTGATGCAGTTGCTATCACAGTTTAGCCAGCATAATTATAGGACAATTATAATGATAACAATGACCAATCATTTTTCATATAGCACTTTGCCATTTAAAAAATGCACTTTAAATCTTTAACCCTAAATAAAATAGTTAAGTTTTTTTCTGTGGTTTTTACTCTTTAAGTATAATAATCAGTCAGTGCACTTCATAATCGAAGGATTTATTCAAATTTTATCCCAAACAGATTGCTCAGAGCCAACTGAATTGTTGGAGTCAAGCCAATCAGCTAGAGTCATGAGGAAGAATATTGAGATGTTTACATTAGCATATAAATATAGCACATTTACATATTCATATAGATATTGCTTATATTAGAATCTTTTTATTGACATTACAAATAAGTAATATATGCTGAAAGAATACTATAAGCTATAGTGAGAATGGGTATCTGGATCATGTAGGCCTATAGAGTGTTTCTTTAGATCCATGGAAGTTTTTTTGTACTTTAATACTCTGCTGAAACAGAAATAATTGTGCATTTTACTTGTTTAGTAACCAATCGGAAGTTCCCTTTCTCGTTGAATGACCTGTTCCCCATGTAAAAGCTAATTGCTGTAGATTTCAGGTCTAGCCTATAGCTGAGAATTAATGACTAATGGTATTACAGTATATTGCATTAGACATAATTTATGATACATTAGCATTTTCCTATTCTAGCTGTTTGTAGAAATTTTCAGCACGTTGAATTTTCTGATCATGATGTCATGCGCTTCAGGCTGTATCCGCATTTATTAGTCCAGTTCAACGAGTCGCACTCTGCTCCACACTCCACAATCTCCACAATCTTTCACCACACAACCAAAACTGTAAACCGTAAAATGTCCAATATAATATATAACTGCCAGCCTTTGGAATACCAGCCTTTGAATCAAAGTGTGCAGGGCAGAGGAACCGATGAACTTAAATGAACTTAAAAAAATAAACAGTAGGGGGCGACATCTTTCCTTGACAAGCAATTTACTTGCTTACAAGACTCCAAAGAGAAAGTTGTGGTTTCTTCTTTCTCTAATCTAAGACCAAACTGTCTTTGCCAAGTACCAAACTGGCACCATTATAGATAAAACCGATCTCAGACAAGAGGAAATAGTATAGCTATAGGACAGTTTGTAAAACAAAGAAACTGTCTGGAGACCGAACCACTCAAAGAGTACACATCTTACACAGCGCTGATGTCTCCGTAGCTTAGCCTGTTAGTCACTGATAGTGATCAATTGCATTCCCTGAATTATTTACCGAGAATTACGAGTTCTTGACACCACCAGCTCGCAATATCTCGTTCCACGTGTGGGTGACAGCAGAACTCTACCCTAATTCCTCCTGACATAGCCTCACCGGGGTTATTTTGCCTACCATCTCGTCTCTGCTAGTAATATCGCCTGTATTTGACAGAGGTCAGAGGTAATAGTAACATTTGACTCAACAAACGTGATTTATTAATGGACAAGAGTCCATTAAATGCAAAAGTTCCCATTTGCATTTAAATGGATGTGAGTTATTTTATGGCGTGTGGCCCCTTCTGTTTTCAACTGGGATTCTAATGATGGAACACGGTAAAGCTCGGACGTTAACACCCGTGTTTGGACACCTCGCTCGGCGGGGATGGGAGCGCAGTACGCACTAATCATATTGCCCTTTTGTTGTGAACACCGTTGTGCTTCGGTACCCTTCTGTAGCACTTCCAGGACATCCCGCAGAAGAGAGAGAGAGAGAGAGAGAGAGAGGGGAGAGAGAGAGAGAGCTCACAATAGGCTGCACCAATCAATTATTCACACGCTGGTTGCTAGGACTGTGTCCAGGCTGCTGTCCGCCCCGTGCTGCTCTCCTGGACACCACAGCTGCGTTCTCGTGGTGTAGGGTTCTCCTCCCTGGATTGATTTGCCTGCTGTGTATTTAGTTAATTAGAGAGCTGTATATTATCAGGGGATCCACCTCCGCCCACACCCACACACACACACACACACACACACACACACACACTCCACACTCATGGCCCTCTATCGGGAGATAGATGTAGAAGAGCTAAGCCTTTTGACCTGGGGAGAGGAGCTTTAGGAGCTGGGCAAAGGGTGAGATGGTATAGTTACAGCCGGGGCGGTGGGGGCGAGCCAGTAGTCAGAGGAGCCATCTGAGGACTGAGCAGCACCGGGCAGTCGGTGCAGCAGCAGGCCCTGATCAGAGAGGTTAGCTGGAGACCGGACAGCCCTCCAGGACCTGTGTCCTCACTCAAGACTGCGTATGTGTTTGTTTGTGCGGGTCTGTGTCCGAAGAGGTTCTACAGAGCAGCAGGAATGTGGAGAAGTGTCTGACTGTCTTGTTTGGGTTTTATTTTTACTTCACTGTGGGACTCCTGAGGAAGAAACTGCAATTTAGCATAATATCCTGGCTTTCTGCGGGGGCCACGGTCTGTTTTGGTTTGTCAGTCTCACAGAAGGTTGCAGCGTGTGTGCGCACACACACATACACACACACACCTGCTAAGGAAGTGTGCATAGACACCCGCGTCTGAGGGTGTAAACTGTCGGTGGGCAGTAGGGAGAATTGATCGGGAGATTGCGCTGCATGTATGGATAAAAGTTTGCACTGCGGAGGATGTACAAACGTCGAGATTACGTTGAGCTCTACCAGCAGGACCAGGCAAAGTGGGCACTGATAAGGAACGTCAACACAGTCTTCAAACACTCCACTCTTCTGCCGGTACGACCTGTGTTAATGTGTGTGTGTGTGTGTGTGTGTGTGTGTGTGTGTGTGTGTGTGTTTGAGAGTGAGAGAAGAAGTATCACAATACATTGTAATCATTATTCATAAAAGCTATGGTATACGTTTTTTGATCAAACACACCTCGAGTCACGAGTCAGGTCATGAAGGCCTTGATATTTTTGCTGATGAGTTAAATAAGGGTTGTTAAAGCTAAGAGACACAACAATGAATGAGTGTGAATGACTAATGTAGAGATATTTAGCCGTAGGCTAGTGGTTCCCAGTGCTGTCCCTGGAGTTCCTCTAAACTGCAGGTTTCCCTTGTCAACACATAAAGGGATTGTTAATTAGCTGATTAGTGGAATTAGGTGTTGGGAGGAGAAACAGCAGCCAAGCATGCAGTGTCTGGGAGCTGCTGTCTCATGCAGAAAACAAGTCCTGTTTATTTCTGGAAGAGTGTATATTAAACACAACTGCCCCAAATGTTCCAATTGTGCTTTAAACTGCTGTTTTTTTTTTTTTTTTTACTGAAGAAGCCTCATTTTCATCAGACACAAACTGTGTGTTTGTCAGAGGTTTGAATTTGTGCATTTTGGCAACGCTCACTTGATTACTGTTGATGATGTCATTATTCTGCCTATAGTGGCACTTATCTTTGCTTATGTCAAATGGTAATGAATGAATGATGGTCGCGTTATGAAGGCTGATGACTCCTGTTCTAGGGGGACTATGTGTGGTTGGACCTGAAGACTGGCCGGGAGTTCGAGGTGCCTATCGGTGCGGTCGTGAAGCTTTGTGACTCGGGTCAGATCCAGGTTTTGGATGACGAGGGCAGCGTGAGTTACACATCTTCACCACAGGGCTTCCTGTGGGCTGCCTTTTTCCGGTTCTCAGCATGAACTTCCCACCCACAGACAGATGTAGAGAGAAGATCTAGAACATTGGATTGTTCAGTACAGAAGAACAAAATGGAACTGCATCTCTCACCCAGTTCTGCACCTCCCTCCGTTGTTCATATTTAGTGCTCGAAGCATTTGATGGACGGTTAAGTGATTTTGCAAAAAGTTCTGTTCAGTATGACATGTTATCTGCATATTCATGCAAGAACATTTTAGAAGTTAGCTTCACTGCACCCTGTCCCACTGTTTCTCAGGAGGTTGAAATGTCACCATCTTATTCCAGGAACACTGGATCTCCCCCCAGAATGCCACCAACATTAAGCCAATGCACCCCACCTCCATCCACGGGGTGGAGGACATGATTCGGCTGGGGGATCTGAACGAGGCAGGGATTCTACGCAACCTTCTGATTCGCTACAGAGAACACCTCATTTATGTAAGTCCACCCACATTCTGAGCCTCTCACGCACCTCACCGCACAGCAGCGAGATCTCCAATACAGTGACCAAAAGAGCACAAATCATTTCCAGTTATCTATTCGTTGAATGCATAGAATTTATCTTGAATATTTTCTAGAACATAAATGTCTAGAGGTATTAGCTAGAATCTGCAGGCATTACCTCCATCACTATCCCATGCATATATATTAACCATTTAATAGAACTTATATATATTTTAATTTCCTTTTCTTGAGGGGGGTGCATAATTTATTAAATGCATATCAACTCTTCAAAATTGACTGTTTTTGACTGAAAATAAAGAGGATCTTGGGTCCTACAAGTATCCAGACCACAACGATCCAAAATGAACCCTGGAGCTTCTCCCTCTGTCCTGTTTCCTAGTCTTCCCCTTAATCTTGTGCCTTAAGTCTGTCGGACGTAGTCAAACGTTTGTGCTCTGTCTCCTCTCTCTCCTCTGTGAAGACTAACTGCGGCGGCAGGGTAAGTACAGCGCAGCTTCTCGCACGGCTGCTCGCGCGTCCGTCTGCTCGCTACGAGCGAGCGTGTTTGCGTTACAGCTGCTCCATTTCAGCATGGCGTCACCGTCACCCTGTAACAGGACACCCGCGCGTTGCGAGCGCTGTCACGCCGATCTCTGAAAACCGAGACTCTGGTCCACTCTTCTCACATTGCTCATCTTTTCAGCTGGCGTTCACTCATCCAACCGTCTCCATAGTCGTCACCGTGGCTGTTGACCAGTTAGGCAGTGTTCATCGGCCTGAATCACACCTTCATTCCATAAAATTACATGGCCCCACCCACATATTACGGAGAACATGATGTGTTGAATTCATATCTAAGCTGCATGTGTGTTCTTGACCTTTTGAAGAAAGCTAACAGTATATGAATTTCACCTCATTTTTAAGAGCCTCCCTTAACCTCTCTCTCTCTCTCTCTCTCTCTCTCTCTCTCTCTCTCGGTGGTCCCAGACGTATACAGGATCCATCTTGGTGGCGGTGAATCCTTACCAGCTGCTGCCCATCTACACGGCCGACCAGATCCGCCTCTACACCAACAAGAAGATCGGCGAGATGCCTCCACACATCTTCGCCATTGCGGACAACTGTTACTTCAACATGCAGAGGAACAGCAGAGACCAGTGCTGCATCATCAGGTCTGGGGCAAACAGCCAATCCGTAGCCAGATCTGGTGTTTCCACCGGAGGTTTGTTTCTTAGCTCCAGCTCATACTCTGGGTGAGAATAATGGGTCTCTGGGTCTCTGCGTGGGTTGCTGTGTCCGTGTCTGTCCTGCGTGTCCGTCTCAGTGGCGAGTCTGGTGCGGGGAAGACGGAGAGCACCAAGCTGATTCTGCAGTTTCTGGCGGCTATCAGTGGGCAGCACTCCTGGATTGAACAACAGGTTCTGGAGGCCAACCCCATCCTGGAAGGTAGGTGGACCTGCAGGGAGTGGGATGAGGGGACGATCTGTGCAGGCCAGGGAGTAGGAATATGCCAAAGTGAGATGTTTTAATGTTTGTTTTACCAACAGCCTTTGGGAATGCCAAGACCATCCGTAATGACAACTCCAGTCGATTTGGGAAGTACATCGACATCCACTTCAACAAGAGAGGAGCAATAGAGGGAGCCAAAATTGAGCAGTATCTACTGGAGAAGTCCAGAGTGTGTCGACAGGTCACGATGCCCCCAGCAGTCTAACTGTAGTCCATCTGTAGTCCATCTGTAGTCCAACTGTTGTCCAACTGTAGTCCAACTGTAGCCCTTTAAGGCCACAGCTTCACATCATTCTCTGGTTGCTGTTTCTCTGTCTCTCTCTCTATTTCTCTCTCTGTCTCTCTCCTTCCTCCCACCAGGCACAAGATGAGAGGAACTATCATATCTTCTACTGTATGTTGAAGGGTATGCCTCCTGACCAGAAAAAGAAACTTGGCTTAGGCAAAGCCACAGACTACACCTACCTCACTATTGTGAGTGAGAGCATTAACATGTTCTGTGTACTGCTGTTCACACTACAACAAAGCATGTAGATACGCACACACACACAAACGCACGCATGCACACACACACACACACACACACACACACACACACACACACACACACACACACACACACACACACACACACACACACACACACACACACACAGACATGTTTACTTACCTTACACCCTCTCATACAACCTACACAAAATATAATTACAACTGAATACTTAAAATCTATATCATGTATACAAATGAGTTTATCACCCATTCTTTCTAACACACACTAAGGGAAACTGCACAGTGTGTGATGGTCGAGATGACCAGAAAGAGTATTCTAACATCCGCTCAGCAATGAAAGTCCTCATGTTCACGGACGTAGAGAACTGGGAGATCTCCAAGCTTCTGGCCTCAGTCCTACACCTGGGCAACCTCAGCTACGAAGGTGAGATTCTTCCTGAAGTTTACTGCCACAAAATAGTTTTTGTCCTTTTAGCCCTTAATGTCAAAGTCAAAGTCAAATTTATTTATATAGCGCTTTTCACAACACACGTTGTCACAAAGCAGCTTTACAATTGTATGGGTGGAGCTTTTTGACGTATTGTTTTCGGTATTGTTCTTATGTAAGTGTGTTTGATGAAAACGATGATTATTTTGTGCAATATAATACTTGGCTGTTATTCCTTAGCCCGCACGTATGATAACCTGGACGCGTGTGAGGTCATCCGCTGCGCAGGTCTGTCCACTGCCGCAAAGCTTCTAGAGGTACCGTGCTCACAACGGCTCTTGCACTTTAAGAATTATGGGTACACTGAATACTTTACTGCAATACTTTATATTTTCCCATTTGGACTGTGGTTGGTACATCGAAATTAAGAATCGTGATAACGGTTAGGTCAGGGGATTTGTGTGTTTGTGTTTGTGTGTGTGTGTGTGTGTGTGTGTGTGTTGTACCCAGCCAACAGGCTGGGTTGTATCAGCTGACTGGCTGCCCCCATGAGTGATTCCCCAGTTACTGTCATGATCACACTTGGGAACGAGAGAGTTTCTATTGCAGTGTGAGGGGTGTAGAAAGGTTTTGAGTGCCATCTAGTGACAAAATAGCACACCAGCACCTTCAGTGTTGAATCTTCTCTCTGGGAATATTGATAAAAACGAGGAATTACGTGAGGGAAAAGTCGCTAACTTGGTTTAATCAAACGCTAACATTTCGTAGGATCGGATTTCAGTTTCGTTTACTGTATGAATAGGTTGACTCTAAGGATCTTATGAACTGCTTGACCAGTCGTACCATAATCACCCGTGGAGAGACTGTGTCCACCCCGCTGAGCATTGATCAGGCCCTGGATGTACGTGATGCCTTTGTGAAGGTGAACCATATCTCCTGTCCTTTAATCCAAATCCGACTCATTACAGTATGCAGGTGCAGTTTGTTATGTAATCTAGTTACCATGACCGTGTTTTTCTTCATGTTAGGGAATATATGGACGCTTATTTGTATGGATTGTCGAAAAGATTAACGCCGCAATCTACAAGCCTCCATCTCATGAGCTGAAAGCAGTGCGCAGATCTATCGGCCTGCTGGACATCTTCGGCTTTGAGAACTTCACCATCAACAGGTTGTTGTCACATTCCATAGCACTTCAGCAATATCCTCATTAACAAAGCACTCCATTACAGACATTAGCCACAAACCTCTTGGTGCGAATCTTCTCTGCAAATTGTACATGTTCCCTGCTCTAATATGCATTTAAACTTATAACTGACTTACTAATGAGCAGAAGAGTTATGTGTGCTGTGTTGCTAGCAGGAAAAACACAGCAGTGCGCAGAGACAAGGAAGTCCAGGACCAGGCGGCGAGATTGTTTTACGCCGCTGTGATTTTTACCTCCTTTCCAGCTTTGAGCAGCTGTGCATCAACTTTGCCAATGAGAACCTGCAGCAGTTCTTCGTGCGACACGTCTTCAAGCTGGAACAGGAGGAGTACAACCTGGAGAACATCAACTGGCAGCACATCGAGTTCACCGACAACCAGGACGCCCTGGACATGATCGCCATCAAGCCCATGAACATCATCTCCCTCATCGATGAGGAGAGCAAGTTCCCTAAAGTGAGAGAAAGAGAGATGGAGAGACAGGAGGAGAGAGATGGAGGTGTACAGAGAGATCTGTTATACTGTTTCATTCTGTTTCACCCAGAAGTGGTTTTATTTATTTTTTGCCTGACCCCCACCCACAGGGCACAGACACCACCATGCTGAACAAACTGAACTCCCAACACAAGCTGAACACGAACTACATCCCCCCGAAAAACACCTACGAAACCCAGTTTGGCATCCAGCACTTTGCCGGCGTGGTCTACTACGAGACGAGAGGTCAGAGCAGTCCAACTCCTCCGTGTGTTCCCAGAGAGCCGTGCTAGAGCAAAAATCTGTTTGTGTGTTTCAATTATGAGCTTTATTACCTAATGAACTAATTACCTGTAATAAACAATGTCTGCAGGTTTTTTAGAAAAAAACAGGGACACACTCCATGGTGACATTATTCAACTGGTACACTCCTCCAAGAACAAGTTCATCAAGCAGATCTTTCAAGCTGATGTTGCTATGGTAATAGTTCCTAATCTTTTACACTGACAGCATTTTTAATTTTAATTTATTTATTTTTGCCCCAATAGTGATCTTTCCAACACTTTTCTCTTGGTATGTAACCAGTCAAATTACAGAGCTGTAATGTGTATGTGAAATAAATCAATTACAGCACACACACTTCACATTAAGACCTATACAGTACAGATTAAGTTGACCACAATGAGGTTCACAGCAACCACAAAGTGTGTTAATATTTGTTCATATGACCAAATCACTTCTGACTTCTGAGTCAATCTGGTTTTCTTTATTTGCCGTGTTCTGATCTGCTCTCTCTCTCTTTGTGGAAATCTTTGTGCTAGTTTCTGTGTGGCTATGTGTCTGGGGGCACGTTTGTTCTGCCAGACACACCTCCTCCTAAGGTAACGCTGGATCCACAACGCCCATATGGACTCACCAGCCCCTCTTGCCACCCCTGCTTTCGTGACACTTTGTGTGCTCTGTCTTGTGCCTTCCAACGTCACACACCTGTCTTACCCATCCCCCACTGAAAGCTAACTTCATCCCAGAACAGTGAACTTCCTGCCTATTACCTCTTTTTTCATTTGCCTTTCCCCTTCAGTTCCTCACTTCCATGAATTAACATTCGTCGACATGTCCTGCATGTCTTGCTGAGATGTGGCACGTTGCCTTCATGCTCTGCCTGTTTCAGCATTGTTTTGGTGCTCAAAAACATACATGAAGAATCTGGCCATGAGCTCCAGCTTGGTTCAGTTCTGGCATCAGTAGATCTACTTTGCTATGGTCTGTGATTTTAGATTTTAGGAGATTATGTAAATTCTGTGTCTTAGACAGCTTCTTACTGGAAGGTGGGATATTAAATTAATTTGATGCTAAAAGAAAATGAGTATCAAAATTTCAAAACGATACAGTGCACATGTAGTAAGGATTTTTCAAATTATGTACATTATCAAAAAACGAAAAATACAATACAAAAAAACCCCACTAGTGAACTATGACTTTTTTTCCATTTTAGGGTTGTTAATTGTCATCTAAGTTTGGACCCCTAACCTTGAATCCTCTTTATTGTTCTCTGTGACCCCTCAAGCAGACAGAAATAGCAGCTCCCTATTTAGCCAGATTAATATGTCAGAAACAAAGTGCTGAAGTGCTGAAGTGTTTCCTCTGCATAAGTGAACTGTCAGAAGTAGATCTGAAGGACGGGCCGTGGTGGGTGGGGCCGTGGTGGGTGGGGCCGTGGTGAGGAAGACTGAGAGAATGGAAAGACAGATGGAGTGGCATAGTTAGGGAGGTTAAAATAATTCCCTGTAACACTTTATATGAAGCCTGCATATATAAGCCATTATAAATGTGATTATAACTGTTTGTAACTTCGTAATAATGCTTTGTATGCATACTTATAACCTCCAATAATGCCTCATAAGCAACTTACAATTAACTGTAATGAATTATTTTCTAACTACAGTGACACAAGTGTCACTATTCGTTTTAATGCTGGTAACACTTTCTATGAAGCCTGCATTTATAAGCCATTATAAATGTGATTATAACAGTTTGTAACATTATTACGAAGTAAAAAACTTTTTAAAAAGTTATAATCACATTCATAATGTCTTATAAACGCAGGTTTCATAGAAAGTGTTACCGAATTCCCTTCATCACTGTTCTCTACCATCCTTAACATGCATCTATATGTGTCCCTGTCCTTGTCCGTGTGTGTGTGTGTGTGTGTGTGTGTGTGTGTTTCCTGGAGCCCAGGGGGCGGAGACGAGGAAGCGCTCGCCGACGCTCAGCAGTCAGTTCAAGCGCTCTCTGGAGCTGCTGATGCGAACGCTGGGTGTGTGTCAGCCTTTCTTTGTGCGCTGCATCAAACCCAACGAGTACAAGAAGCCCATGGTGAGTGGGCCCTCTGGACGAGAGCCGCGGGGTTTGGCCGAGGGGGACAAGACGAGGTCGGGCGCTCGGCCGCACGAGTTGACCTCGGCCGCACGCTTCGGGTCGCCGGTGCCCCGTTTTAGCCAAGAGGACGGTGAACGGGCAGGCCTGTAGGTTCTGCGTTTGCTGGATCTCAGCGGCGTGTGAGTTAGGAGCTCCAGTGACCTTCTCCTCTCCCCTCTCAGCTTTTCGACAGGGAGCTGTGTGTGAGACAGCTCCGCTACTCTGGAATGATGGAAACCATCCGGATACGCAGGGCCGGTTACCCCATCCGCTACACCTTTGTGGAGTTTGTGGATCGCTACCGTGTGCTCATGCCCGGAGTAAAACCTGCCTACAAACAGGTGAAAGGGACAATGTTTTGATGCGGTAACTCTTTTCTGTTTTGATTGTGACGTCCCACCCTGTGGGAACACTGGAAACGTGGTTCATCCCAGAACAGTGATGTCCTGTTTCCTGTTGCCTTGGGCTCCCCTCTCACTTCTGCACAAGTATTGTTAGCTGAAATAACATACGTACATATTCACACCGAGGCACGTTTGTTGTTTTTAGATTCGGTCTGAATCGGTGTTTGTTTTAGCTTTCTCTACGCATCCACACAGGTGAATGTAGACCCATTTATTAGTTCTATATGTTGCCGTGATGTCTCTAGAGCCTAAAGCTCTGGCAGTCTCAGCTGCTGCTCTGCTGTGTGACAGTGTCTCCATGGCTTTCTGAACATAGTTATCTGTGGTTATCTATGGTGGTCTGGGTTGGAGGACAAACTTCTGGTCTATTGTCACTTTCCAGGGGGACCTGCGAGGAACTTGCCAGCACATCGCTGAGACGGTGCTCGGCAGAGATGACGACTGGCAGATGGGAAAGACCAAGATCTTCCTGAAGGTATTTCTGTCATGATGCTTCACTTCTGGAAGCTAGTGATGGAAGTGTCTCAGATGACAACAGCAGCAGTTCAATCTGCTATAAAGTTATAATATGAATAGTATTTCAAAAGACAGGAATGACAGGAAATGTGATGAATTAAGATGCCTGAATGATGCAAAGATGATGAACTAATGAAGCTAAGTAAATTCAGGAGTAAGACCTGGAAATGCTAGCTCAGTACTGGGGCTGTGGAAACCTCTAAAATTGTGCTGCTGCCTCCCCAAAGGTGTTTTTTTTTTCTTCCTGGAAAACACAATAAAGGCAGAGTTCAAAGGTCAGCAGAAAGGTTGACCATTTTCCTGTTGCCATGGAGACTTTTCCATTTGGTAATGCTTTATCAGGCCTCCCAGCCCTGTGACAGGAAGTTCCTCTCCACAGGAGTAAAGAGAGGGCACTGCCAACATTTCCTAACAGGAAGTGACATTATCACACCAGGATGAAAGGCGATGTAATACATATCATTTGGGCACTCTTAGTAAATTAACCCGATTATTTGTAATTAGTCGTGGCCCTTCATGGGAGGGTTTTTGTTGTGTTTACACTGCATTCGGATGTGCAGCAGTTTTTCAGATGACATGTCCTCTGTTGTGGCATCCTTAGTTAGTGGGGTATGCGAACCTCGTGTCTGTCTGTGTTTGACAGGACCACCACGATATGCTTCTGGAGATTGAGAGAGACAAGGCCATTACTGACAAGGTCATCCTCATTCAGAAAGTGGTCCGAGGTTTCAAAGACAGGTCAGTGTGTTCAAAGGCACACAGAATCACTGCACTCAGCTTTTAAAGTGTAATAAAAGACTAATATATATAAGTAATATATAATTTATGTAAATTAATGTAATGTACACCATTAAAAACTATACCTGATAGAAAATTTGTAAAAACGATTGAATTCTTTTTAGTTTTTACAAATATTACATGGTCTACCTGGTTTAGTATGGAAAGCAAAAAAATGTTAAAACTTCAGTGCTGTTTGCGTATAGGATATGATGTATAAACAAGTCAAAACCTGTAGTGCATGAGGGAAAGGATCTGATTACTAACCCTGACTCTGACTACTAACCCTAACCCTGACTCTGACTACTGACCCTAAACCTGACTCTGACTACTGACCCTAACCTTGACTCTGACTACTGACCCTCACCCTGACTCTGACTACTGACCCTAACCTTGACTCTGATTACTGACCGTAACCCTCACTCTGATTACTGACCCTAACCTTAACAAACTTATATAACAGGTCAAACTTCCTCAAGTTGAAGAAATCTGCCCTTTTCATCCAGAAGACTTGGAGAGGTTACTACTGCCGAAAGAACTACGGTGCGGTGAGTTCTGCTCACCTTCAAGCAGCCAAACAAGCAGGCGGGCAGGACTGGGCCAGTGGTGCCGCAGGTCCCCGGCACTGACCGTGTCTGGGGGATTTCTTCTTCTTCTTCCTCGCAGATGCGCGCTGGCTTCTCCCGCCTCCAGGCCCTCTACCGCTCACGGAAGCTCCACCAGACCTACCACGTGACCCGGCGAAGGGTCACGCAGCTGCAGGCCCGCTGCCGAGGCTACATGGTGCGCCGGGCCTTCAGACACCGCCTGTGGGCCGTGATCACCATCCAGGCCTACACGCGGGGCATGATCGCACGCCGGCTGTACGCGCGCCTCAAAGGAGAGGTGTGTAGTGGACTGTACTAACCAGGAACATAAGCAGAATTTTGCCATTGCGCTCAGACAGGACTAAGTAAATGTGGCGTGCTGTTCTCCTCCTCACTCCCTTCGGTCACCTCCTCAGTACCGGCGCCGCCTGGAGGTGGAGAAGATGCGGCTGGCCGAGGAGGAGAAGCTGCGGAACCAGATGAGCGCCAGGCGGGCCAAGGCCGAGGCAGAGCGCATGCACCAGGAGCGCATGGCCCGGCTGGCCCGCGAGGATGCGGAGCGGGAGAAGAAGGAGAAGGAGGAGGCGCGCAGGAAGAAGGAGCTGCTGGAGCAGATGGAGAAGGCTCGCCACGAACCCGTCAACGACTCCGACATGGTGGACAAGATGTTCGGCTTCCTCGGGACCACAAACTCCCTGCCTGGACAGGAAGGCCAGGCACCAACCGGATTTGAGGTAAAACATTAAATTAAAACAGCTCCCTCTTTTGGTCAGGCTGGGTATCACCAAACTTGACATGAAACGTGAAAGGCCATCGTAGCGTGATGTTGGTGTGAGCATGTGCACCCTGTTGGCCAGGACCTGGAGCGAGGCCCGGCACAGCTGGAGGAAGAGGACCTGGATGAGGCTCTTCCTCTCCCCGAGGAGGACGAGGAGGACCTCTCCGAGTACAAGTTCGCCAAGTTTGCAGCCACCTACTTCCAGGGCACGAGCACACACACCTACATGCGCCGGCCCCTCAAACAACCGCTGCTTTTCCACGATGACGAGGGCGATCAGCTGGTATGGATGTGCCTCTGTCTCCTTCCACCTATGGCAACGGACAACGTTTAATGCCTTAAATGAGATCTTCCTGGCCTCAGAGTTCAGTGCTTTTGTTATGGGGGTTTTGGGGGGTTTTGTGTGTGTGTGTGTGTGTGTGTGTGTGTTGCAGGCAGCACTGGCGGTCTGGATCACCGTCCTGCGCTTCATGGGTGACCTTCCTGAGCCCAAGTACCACACGGCCATCAGCGATGGGAGCGAAAAAATCCCAGTGATGACCAAGATTTACGAGACTCTAGGCAAGAAGACCTACAAGAGAGAACTGCAGGCCCTACAGAGTGAAGGCGAGGTGGGGCCCGAGACATGGCCACGTGCAGCCAAGCACACGCTACTGATCTGCTTTTGAATGTGCTCATTTTGAATACATGTTTTTCAGTTATGAACTTGGTGTAGATTGTAGATTGATGTAGAGTGCAGCATCTTGGGCCTTGACTGACTAACTAACCGCAGGACTTCAGTGACGGACACGAAAGTCATTGATTGGTAGACCCATTAGTCATTAAGTCATTTAGTTGTGACTGCATTAAAGAAAATCACTACTGGCACTGACTTTTGAATACTACTGTACTATACCTATTGAATACTACTCATAGGAGACATTCCCATTTTTACAGTTTTAAAGTCAAAAGCACATGATTGCGTGTTAAGGATGAAGGCCATTTTGACAGTGTTACTTCACCAGCCCAGGAGCAGCAGTCTAGCGAGCTGATGATAAATGAAGTTCTCCTCATCATCCTGCAGAATTCACACGTGGATAGTCACAAGAAGAACAGTGTCCGTCACAAGCTGGTGTCCCTCACCCTTAAGAAGAAGTCAAAGATCACTGAAGAGGTGAGCGATGATACCTTGGTTATGGAATCTGAATATGATGCTTGTAGACATCTTTTTCCTCTCACTGTGTTCTATCTTTCAGAAAAGCTTTTTTTTCCCCTTTACCATATTTAGATCTGCCCTACTTTCTAAAATATATATTCTGAGCCTGTGAGAATTGCTATTTACATTGGCTTGTGGGCAGGAGTGCCATCAGTGTTCAGGAGTAAAGTACAGGGAGTGCAGCGCGTCATCCTGACTTTACAATGACAAGTGTGAGTCACGCATAACCGTGTCAAACGTGACGTTTTGGTGTCAGGTGACCAAGCGTCTAACGGACGGGGAGTACACCGTGCATGGCAACAGTATGCTAGAGGACCGGCCTACGTCCAACCTGGAGAAACTTCACTTCATCATCGGCAACGGAATCCTCCGCCCAACCCTCAGGTCAAGCCTGCACCAGCAGATATTTTAAAATAACCACACCAACACCAAAGAGCGTTATCTCTCACAGGCATCAGACCAACACTCCAAGGTTAATTGCTAACTAAAGAACACAAAATACCATACAAAACACCACAAATAAGAAATATAAACTTTCATAGACATCCAAAGTCTCTAAAGGTAACTAAATCTCCAGATACACCACAAGCATTTTCCAGCTTTACTGTCAGTCAAATGTATTCATATAATGCTTATTATAACAGTCGCTCTCACATGGCATCTTATAACATGTCTGTGTCCAAGCCCCCAGTAAACAAGCCAAAGATGACAGTGGCAAGGAACCCCCCTCCCCCATGAGAATAAAGAAGAACTTGAGAGGAACTGTGACTCAGAGGGGGGACCCATAGCTCTGGTTAACGGCTTTAGTTCTGTGAGCTCAGCCTCATCTGGTTGCTGTTGTCCACAGAGACGAGATCTACTGTCAGATTTGCAAGCAGCTGACCCAGAACCCGTCCAAAAGTAGCCACGCCCGCGGCTGGATCCTCCTGTCCCTGTGTGTGGGCTGCTTTGCCCCCTCTGAGAAGTTTGTGAAGGTGAGAGGACTTTGTAATGCTGGGAGGAGTTTATGATGCTGGGAGGAGTTTGTGATGGTGGGGGGAGTTTGTGATTGTTAGGAGATGTTTGTGATGGTGGGAGGAGTTTGTGATGCTGGGAGGAGTTTGTGATTATTAGAAGATGTTTGTGATGGTGGGAGGAGTTTGTAATGCTGGGAGGAGTTTGTGATTATTAGAAGATGTTTGTGATGGTGGGAGGTGTTTGTGATGGTGGGAGGTGTTTGTGATGGTGGGAGGAGTTTGTGATGGTGGGAGGGGTTTGTGATGGTGGGAGGAGTTTGTGATGGTGGGAGGGGTTTGTGATGGTGGGAGGGGTTTGTGAAGGTGAGAGTAGTTAAAACGACCCTTTTTCTGTTTCCAGTTATCTTACTATTCTACTAGTCTACTGTACTAGTAGATTTACCTAACCATAACAAATTGTATTTTAATAGAGCACAAGCAAAACATTTGCATTTGTGCTCGCATCAAGAATCAGTACGAAATATTGAAAATATTAGAACCTTTGGTCCTTTTTTTTTTGCTTTGCTCTTCTCTGTGCAGTACTTGAGGAACTTCATTAATGAAGGTCCCCCAGGCTACGCTCCGTACTGCGAGGAGAGGCTCAGGAGAACGTTCGTGAACGGCACCCGCACTCAGCCTCCCTCCTGGCTTGAGCTCCAGGTAAGCTGTCACCTGTTGATATGAAGCAGTAATTTGAAGCTTTTCCTTAATGTGGCTTTGCCATCGAGGACAAGTTGGGATCCACTGTGTCTCTGGTCCATTAGGCCACCAAGTCTAAGAAGCCCATCATGCTCCCAGTGACCTTCATGGACGGCACCACCAAGACCCTGTTGACGGACTCGGCAACCACAGCCAAGGAACTCTGCAATGCGCTAGCTGACAAGATCAACCTGAGAGATCGCTTCGGTTTCTCCCTCTACATAGCTCTGTTTGACAAGGTGCTCAGACGCACACACACACACACACACACACACACACACACACACACACACACACACACACACACACACACACACACACTTCACTCTTCACTCTTCACTCTTACACACTTATTACTCTGAGAGCCACTGCAGGTTTAATTTTGACTGTTGAATGTGCTCTGCTATTTTCTCACATGCATTTGCACTTTGATGGAGTTGTATTTTCTCTCGTGCACTGTGATGGAGTTGTATTTTCTCACATGCGCTGTGATGGAGCTGTATTTTCTCACGTGTGCTGTGATGGAGCTGTATTTTCTCACATGTGCTGTGATGGAGCTGTATTTTCTCACGTGTGCTGTGATGGTCCTGAATTTTCTCACATGCGCTGTGATGGAGCTGTATTTTCTCACGTGTGCTGTGATGGACCTGTATTTTCTCACATGCGCTGTGATGGAGCTGTATTTTCTCACGTGTGCTGTGATGGAGCTGTTTGCCTGCTGTCCGTCCCATAGACTCTCACCTGGCCCCGCCCACTCTTGTTCAATGTCCCCAGGTGTCATCTCTAGGCAGCGGTAATGACCATGTAATGGACGCTGTGTCTCAGTGTGAACAATATGCCAAGGAGCAGGGAGCACAGGAGCGCAACGCCCCCTGGAGGCTGTTCTTCAGGAAGGAGATTTTCACACCCTGGCACGACCCCACCGAGGACAGTGTGGCCACTAATCTCATCTACCAGCAGATTGTACGCGGGGTCAAATTCGGAGAGTACCGTTGTGACCGGGTGAGGTCACATCTGCATGGTGGTACAGTCTCTGTGTAATTAGGGACTAATAGTCTTTTAATTTTTGTTTCTTCAGTTCTTTACCCACAGTTTAACCACTGTGGTGTCTTATTAGTGTCTTAAACACTTCTTTTATGTATTAGGCAGCCAATAATGTATTTGCTTACATTCAGTTCAAATGTAATTGTATAGCACAACATTACAAAGCGGCTTTGCAGAAATCAGCTTTAGAGAGAATGTGGAAAAAGCCAGAGGTGACGGTTCAAAGCAAAACTCCCTCAGTGCAAAAATAAGAAGGATAAAGAGGAAGCAAGGCTAGAATACACTGTCTTCTGCTCAACAGCGGGCGACAAACTAACAAACCAAAGCAAATAAAGTTGCTTTTTTCTCATCTCTCTCTCTTCCCTCATTGGAATCCTCCGGTTTCTCACCATCTATTCCTCCACCCCTCCACCCCTCCACTCATCCGCCACGACAGGACGACCTGGCGGAGCTGGCCTCGCAGCAGTACTACGTGGACTACGGCGCTGAGATCTTGCTGGAGCGTCTCCTGAGCCTCATTCCTTCCTACGTCCCCGACCGCGACATCAGCTCCACCAAGACCGTGGAGAAGTGGGCCCACTTCATCATGGCTGCCCACAAAAAGGTGCACAGACGAGCTTCCGTGGATCCGTGTGATCTCAGACGCTGGGCTGCTTCGCTAATGCCAGTCGACCCTCGGCTCATGACCTCAAGTTGTTGGTAATATCAGCGTAAATTAATGTACACGAAACCTGTTCTTTTCTACAGGGCATTTACACACAGAAGCATGTGGATCCTCAGAAAGTCAAAGAGGAAGTGGTCGATTTTGCTCGATACAAGTGGCCTTTATTGTTCTCCAGATTCTACGAAGCCTTTAAGTTTTCAGGTACTGCACATTCATTGAACTCAACTACAAAGTGATATTCGTGGTGTACTAGTGCAACATACATATGAGTGCTAACTTGTTCTCTCTTTCTCCTGCGTGTCTCACAGGCCCCAGTCTGCCTAAGAACGATGTGATTGTAGCGGTGAACTGGACTGGGGTTTACTTTGTGGATGAGCAAGAACAGGTCCTTCTAGAACTCTCTTTCCCAGAGATCAATGCTGTCTCCAGCAGCAGGTACGACAACATAATGAACCATTTAAAAACGGGTGAATGCATTTGAACAGCTTAGCCAGGACTGTGTGGTTCTAACAGGGGAGGGAAACTCCTGGGACAGAGCTTCACGGTGGCCACCATTAAAGGAGACGAATACACTTTCACCTCCAACAATGCTGAGGACATACGTGACCTGGTCGTCACCTTTCTTGAGGGCCTCAGGAAGAGGTCGAAGTTCGTGGTGGCACTGCAAGATAACCCAAGCCCAGGTGTGGTAGACTGTTCACTGCCCCTGCTATCTGCTATCTGAAGTCTCACAGGACTTCACACCACAGCTGTTAGATGAATTGTAACTTCTACCCAGCAAAGATCCAGGAAAAAATGGCAAAGATATACAGTTTCATCCTTGACTCCTGCTGCTGTACACATTTTACAGTTCTACACGTTTTACATTCACATTTGGCATTTAGCAGACTCTCTTATTCAGAGCAACTGTGCTTTGTCATCTACTCACAGAATGTATCCTAGCTAGTACATTCAAAATTACCAAAATTGAGCAACAAAGTCACTGCCGTCTCTCCTGGACCAGCTGGTGATGATTCGACGTTCCTGAGCTTCGCAAAGGGTGACCTCATCATTTTGGACCAGGACACAGGCGAGCAGGTCATGACCTCTGGCTGGGCACATGGGGTCAACGACAGAACCAAACAGAAAGGAGACTTCCCAGCGGACTGCGTCTATGTGCTGCCCACCGTGA
Source organism: Brachyhypopomus gauderio (assembly GCF_052324685.1). Classification (NCBI taxonomy): domain Eukaryota; kingdom Metazoa; phylum Chordata; class Actinopteri; order Gymnotiformes; family Hypopomidae; genus Brachyhypopomus; species Brachyhypopomus gauderio. The sequence goes on from NC_135212.1 coordinate 20,811,995, forward strand.
CCAGGCCTCAGCTGGATATTGTGGTCAGTGAAATGTGCTCATGTCGAATGTTCAATAGATATCGTGCTTTCATGTGAGAATCTGATTTTGGGGGAAATCGGGAGATGCAACCTGTGAAGATGTTCTTTACTTTAAGATGCTCCTGAGATCTTCTTCGCTTCACATCTTCCTGACTCACAGCGGATGGGCACAGATCCTGTCCTCTGAGCATTTTTTATCATTCCTATCGCATCTCTCACTTCCTGTCTCTCACGAGCACATCCTGTCTCTTACCCACACTAATATATCATCACTCTTCTCCTGCTGTTCTTCTTTCCCTCTGCCACTACCTGCACCTGTGACTAAGGCTCTGGTTACCATGACACCAGACCAGCGCCAGGAGTCGATCCGCGTGTCTCACGTAGTTCTGCCAGAGAGTGTAGAGCGGGAGAAGCCGTACACCCTGGAGGAGTTCTCCTACGACCACTTCAGGTAAACAAACAAACAAACAAACAAACAAACAAACTCTACCCATGCCATGTATCTCTAGCATTAAAAGTTTGATTTAACATCTTTTCATGAGGAGTGCTCCAAAAAATTTATATCTGTCCAAAACTACATATTTGACCTCCTGTAAATAAACTACATATTTGACCTCCTGTAAATAAGCTACATATTTGACCTCCTGTAAATAAACTATTATGCTTCCTCAGTAGGAAGTAAATCAATAGCATTATTCCATCGTTCATTTCTGCTGTTTTACAGAAGTATAATGCAAAAAGACAGAATTCCTAGCAACTCTTCAGTGAACTCTGAACTCTGAACTCGGTCCTGTAGGCCCCCTCCCAAGCACACGCTGAGCCGGGTGATGATCACGAAGAACCGTGGCAAGGACAAACTGTGGAGCTGCACGAGAGAGCCGCTCAAACAGCCTCTGCTCAAGAAGGTCCTGGTTCACGAGGAGCTTTCCCAGGATGCCTGCCTGGCCTTCATCGATATCCTTTTACCTCTGGGCATCGTTTGAAGAAAAGGGAGAGTGTTAGGGGGCCACAGTAGAGGGAAGGGTAGTGATTACCACGCCTCACCGCCCTGGGTCGGGTCTCGAAGGACTTGGTCTTTGGCTGATACGCTGGCCCAGGTGTGAGAGAACAGACAGAGCACTGGATTCTGTGTTTGGACCTGGAATTAAACAAGAATGTGGAATGACTGTGGTGCAATTAACTGTGGTGCTTTTGAATTAAGGAATAAATAAATGATTCAACCAAGAGCTGAATTTAAAATGCATGCATATAAGGATGAAACAGACTGCCTCACACTGGGCTATGAAATGAATGTGCTATGCAAAACCAAGGGTTTCCTTAACATGTCCCTCTGCACCTATAATGAAGTATATGGGGGATTATCCATCCAAACGAACTCGTTCAGTCAACGAACTCACAGATCAAATCTTTGAAGGACCACTGAAGGCAGAGCCTCTGAAAGATGAGCTCTTCTGTCAGATTCTCAAACAGCTCACTGACAATCATATCAAGTGAGTCCTATGGCAGGAGTGACCAACCTGCGGCTCTTTGCCTGGTTTCATGCGGCTCCCCAGCCGGTCCGCACTCTCACCTGCACTAACGGTCTGTGCTGTGGCCCGGTTACCTCATCAGCTCTGAGGGCGACACACTGCTACATGTTTGTGGTGCGCGGTTTGTTTACAAGCCTAGCGAGCTACTAATACTTTTAAAACCGGCGTAGTGGAAAACACGCATTTGACTGTCTTCATACGCTCAAACGAGTTACTAATTCGCCCCTCCGGTCAACAGTCTACACTCAACAAATTACAATGCCCATGTATGATGTGGCCCTTTGCCGTAACACAGTAAAACAAAGTGGCTCTTGGTCTCTGACGGGTTGGCCACCCCTGTCCTATGGTATATCCATCTAGGTCTTTAGCTTTCCTTACTGTCCATGGTTTGCGGATCTCAAAACAAACATGCATTTCCCTGACCAAATCGAAGTCATGTGCCTTTAGAAATACGGATGATTGACATTTGTTTATAGCAGTGTGACAACATAAATAGCGTCTGTGTGTGTGTGTGTGCGTCTGTGTGTGCGTGCGTTTGTGCGTCTGTGTGTGCGTGCGTGCGTGTGTGTGTGTGTGCATGCGTGCGTGTACATGTATGTGCAGGTACAGTGAGGAAAAGGGCTGGGAGTTGCTCTGGTTGTGCACTGGTCTCTTTCCTCCCAGTAATGTCCTCCTGCCCCACGTCCAGAGGTTCCTACAGTCCAAGAAGCACCACCCACTCGCCCTAGATTGCATGCAGAGAGTGCACAAAGCCTTACGGTATGGCCCCCCCAACCCCACCCCCACCATACACACACACACACACACACACACACACACACACACACACACATACAGAAGGACAGACAGTCGCATATGTTGCCTCCTTTGGGTCTTAAAACTAAATTAAGGATCCAGAAATGCAAAGCTAATCTAAGATAATGATGTAGCCAAATATGTTGGTGTTTTATAAAACTGTATTAGGTTATAACACTGCCAAATGTATTTAGGCTTACCAGTTTAATTTAAATACTAGACACTCGAGGGGATGGTAAAAAAAAACCTTCCATCCTAGTCTCCTCTCTCTCCATCTCTAATACTCTCTCTCTCCCCTTTCTCTATCTCCCTCTCTCCCTCTTTCTGTCCCCTTTCTATCTCTCCCTCTTTCTCTCTCCTCCTCTCTTCCCATCTTTCTCTTTCTCTTTTTTCCTCTTCCCTCTTTCTCTCCCCCTCTTTTTATTTCTCTCTCTCTTCCTCTTTTTCTCTCTCTCCCTCTCTGTCTCTTCATACATTCTCAGCAACTCTGTTTCTGGTTACTCCCTCCCCTGGTTTCTGTTAAAGTGTAATTTCCAATAAAAAGAGTTCAGTTTGGAACAGCACCTCTGGGATATTTTGTACTTTGCTGTGTAACAGGAACGGCTCCAGGAAGTATCCGCCACACTTGGTGGAAGTGGAGGCTATCCAGCACAAGACAACACAGATCTTTCACAAAGTGTACTTCCCCGACGACACCGATGAGGTACCACAGAACGTGAACATTTATGTTACATGAACGCACATATTATTGGATATAGTCGTGGTCGCCCAGGAGACCATTATGCAGGCAATTCCATTTTTCTGAGTATACTGTAAATGATCTGAAAAAACCAGGGATGATACATCTATTGTGCTCCAATGTTGCCATCGACTTTGGGGTATGGTCGTTAGCCCCAGCCTGTGTGAGCTTAGAGACGACTTCCACACAGACAGCTTGGAGGACACTCCCTCTCCATCTTTTATTTGGGGGATGAAAAAAGTCTAATTATTATGCTGACTGACTTTGTCAAAGATGAATTCATTTTCTGCTTGGTATGAGATTAGAGTCACTCTATTCAGGCCAGCAGTGTCTGTCCTCTGATGTCTGAATGTCCCTTTTAGGGTAAAGTGCTTCCATTTTCTTGATCTAGTGTAACTTTACAATTTATTAGAGGTCAAACTGAAAGACATGCCATAAATGCAACACCCCCCCCCCCCCTCAATTTTTTGCTCACTCTGTCTCACTGTCTTTGTCTCACTCTCTCTTTTCTCTCCTTCCATGTCTTTCCCAGGCTTTTGAGGTGGAGTCCAGTACAAAGGCTAAAGACTTCTGTATGAACATCTCTGGAAGACTGCTGCTCAAGTCTCCAGAGGGCTTCAGTCTGTTTGTAAAGATTTCTGATAAGGTACTTTGTCCATATCTGTCATGGAAAAATGCAGTGAATCCAAAATCATTCAATGCACTCCATTTCTCACTCATATACCTGATCACCTGCTAACTCATATACCTGATCACCTGCTAACTATAACTCTCACAGTATAGTTCAGTCACATAAGATAAAATAAACAGGAATCATGAAACTCACCACAGCATTAAAAGTATGACAAATGACCAGCATTTAACTTTACAGAAAAATGTATAACAGTATATTTTAACCTTTTACCTGCTAGGTCATAAGTGTCCCCGAAGGTGATTTCTTCTTTGACTTTGTTCGTCATCTCACTGACTGGATCAAGAAAGCCAGGCCTGCTAAGGATGGTATAGTTCCAGCAGAGTTTCTCATCACAATGATTAATTTCTTCGTTTCAGCTCCTGGTTCACTCAAGCTTGCTTTCATATGACCTGATTTAATCATGAAGGTTTAGACGTTGTCTTCTTCTCCTGCTGGTCAGGTATAGTACCTTCATTGACCTACCAGGTGTTCTTCATGAAGAAGCTGTGGACAAACACAGTCCCTGGGAAGGACTCGTTTGCAGACTCCATCTTCCATTATTATCAGGTAGATTACCAGTTGCAGTATGATTCAAAAGACCTTTAGTTTAATCATGGCTTGCAGCAATACACTATTGATGAGTAATACTGTGCTGACGAATCTCTGTCTGTTCTGATCCATTCTAATGAGTCTTATTTTGCTTTTGCTTTATGTAACTGCATGTAATCTCATCCATAAGTCAACCCTCACCATCATGTCCTCACTATATGTGTCTAGGAACTTCCAAAGTATCTCCGTGGTTACCATAAATGCTCCAGGGACGAAGTCTTTCAACTGGCAGCTCTGATCTACCGAGTCAAGTTTGAGGATGACAAATCCTATTTTCCCAGCATCCCCAAGTTACTAAAGGAACTGATTCCACATGACCTGATTCGCCTGCTCTCTCCTGATGACTGGAAAAGGGTGTGTTAGTCTCTGTGATAACATTTATGATAACCTAGGTCACGTTATTAGTCTGTTCCCTTCTCAGTGATATAACCTTGGTCATGTTATTAGTCTGTTCCCTTCTCAGTGATGTAACCTTGGTCACGTTATTAGCCTGTTCCCTTCTCAGTGATGTAACCTTGGTCACGTTATTAGCCTGTTCCCTTCTCAGTGATGTAACCTTGGTCACGTTATTAGCCTGTTCCCTTCTCAGTGATGTAACCTTGGTCACGTTATTAGCCTGTTCCCTTCTCAGTGATGTAACCTTTGCCTACTACAATATGGACTGACACTTGTTCCTTTTGAGGCAGTCGATTCTGGCATACTTCAACAAGCAAGCGGGCAAATCTCGGGAGGAAGCCAAGCTCATGTTTCTAAAGATCATTTTCAAGTGGACCACGTTCGGTTCGGCTTTTTTTGAAGTGAAGGTAATGATCCCGCATTACAGACAGCTGGAGATAATGAGCTTTTGTTAACATTATATTACATAATGATATTATCACCCATCACAGCAAATTAAACTATAATTAAACTATATACACACCATAGGGTATTATGCTGTCCAGTGTCTATACAGGAATATTCTGACATTGTAAATTGTAGATGTAAACATCATAAATGTTAATATGTTTCTACATGAAATTGAGATGTTTTAGGTGATTTCTGCTTGATGAGTTCTAGGAACAAATGAGTCTCGGGTGCACAGGGGACGTCTTGTACTAGAACATGGCAGGGGCGTAAGATTTACCGTCCAGATTTTGTGTGGTGGTGTCTGGGCTGGCAAGAACAGGCAGCGTCAGAGAGGGAGACAGCGGGGTACAGTGGGGGCATGATGACTCAACCTCCTCTCATCTCTCACCCACTCCAGCAAACCACGGAGACAAATTTACCCGAGATCCTGCTGATAGCCATCAACAAGCATGGAGTGAGCCTCATAGACCCAAAGACCAAGGTGTGTGACCCAGAAAGGGTTTACATCAGAGTGCAATCACGAGTCAAGCCGAATGATCTGTATGTTCTGTTCTCTTTTTTCCTCCCAGGACATTTTAACCACTCACCCCTTCACAAAGATCTCCAACTGGAGCAGTGGCAACACCTACTTTCACATCACCATAGGCAACCTGGTGAGGGGAAGCAAGCTGCTCTGTGAGACCTCGCTGGTAAGAGAAATAATTGTTGGGTTCCATGGTTTTGGTCCCGGTGACCTTCACTGAAAATGTTAAATATATAATGATTTCCAGTGAAATGCAAATGCTGGGTTAGCGTGCGGAACCTGTGTGTTATTGTAGGGTAATTTCTGGAAGTTCTATATGCACACTAGTTTATTTAGTTTGTCACATCTTTTCTTTCTTGTAATGTTGGTATTTGTTGAATAACGGTGTGTTTGTGAATGTTGGTGTTTGTTAAAGAATGTTTGTGTTTGTAGGGAGGGTTGGTGTTTGTTGGAGAATGTTGGGGTTTGAGGACTCTGGTGTTTGTCAAAAAATGTAGGTATTTGTAGAAAGTGTTGATGTTTGAGGGAGAATATTGGCTTTTCATGGAGAACGATGAGGACTCTGCTCATCAGGTAATGAATAAATTTTCCACTGAGGTGCTACAGCAAGAAAAACACTAAAATGTGCTGCACTCCAGGCCCGGAATTGAGAAACACTGCTATAGTATCAACAACGGTGACAACCGCGAAACCTGACCAGGAAGGCAGCAGTGGTTTGTGTGTTGAAGTGCATGATCCGTTTCTTCAATTCTCCATGACAGGGCTACAAGATGGATGACCTGCTGACGTCGTACATCAGCCAGATGCTGACCACCATGAGCAAGCAGAGGAGCGCGCGGGGCCAGAGCAAGTGAACGTCTTACTGGCGGGAGGCAGTGGAGCTGGTGCGCATGCTGGGGCCCGTGGGCCACCCCTGCAGCTGGGGCCGAACCTTCGCCCACCAACTGTGGTGGATGAGCCGCTCCCCGTCGGCCAGCTCGTGGGGCTCCGCCTACCCCGACGAGGATGACAGCTCTTCGTCGGCCTCCAGCGAGGACGACTACCTCTGACCGGGCCTGCGCTGATCCGCAAGCGAAGCCGCTCGCCTCCCGCCCCAGCGTAAGAACAGTTGGCCTCGCTCCACACGAAGAATGATGACCTTCAGACGGTGGCCCTGTGGCCCCGGTGGCAAATGCAGCCAAGGCCAGCGACGAACATGCTGCCGAGATTTGTGTTTGAAGTTGAAAAATAGAATTTGTACTACTATTATAATTACTAGTGTGTGTTTAAGAAGTGGGCACAGTTGAAGTGATGGACATCCAGGGACTCTTGAAGTTAGAGGCACTGGACTGCAAAGACTGTGCAGAAAGATTTTTTGTTCCTCTCTTGTTTATACTTATGGCTGTTATTAAACTGAGATTTGTTGCTTTTTTGAATAGCCCATCCCCCACTGAGTAACAGGCATGATAATGGGGTGGTTTGCAACCAACATTATTATATTCTTTTACAGACTACAGCTGTGACCATTTAGACAACCATTTACATAAATGCATAATAAGTCTGAGTGATTTCTGCGCTCAGTAGAAAATATGTATTGCCACATAAATTGCTAGTTATAAACTTCCATAAGACTGTAATAAATAATATTTGTGTATCCATTTCTGGCAGTGTAAACAGATGGGGTTTGGATAAACATTTTTTATGACCGTGTTCTCTTGGAAGCCTTAATGTTTATATTTTCAAGGGCAAATTTATGTGCTGTACATTTTTATAGGTTAGAGCCCAATGAATTAGATTTGTTTTTAGATGCTTTTTAGATGCTTCTTAAAACCTTTGGCTCATTGCAGAGCCTTCCTTAAAGAAATGTTTCCAGATTATCATAGCTTCAACAGCAGAAACATTGTCTAAGATGAAATATTGTTAGGCAGAGGTATTTGTTATATGCTATCTAAGCTGGAGAAAACAGATTTCTACAACCCATGGCCTTATTTCAAAATGGCATAGATGAAGGTTGTGGTCTGGATAAGTATAACCCAGTTTGCATTGGTCATAACTCTATATGTCTTGTAGCATAAACTTCTTTTAAAGCCGATAGCTGTTTATCAAATATATACAGGCATCTACAATCTAATTTCTTGCTATAGTAGAAGTAACATTGTAGCAAAGATTTAGAAGTCTTGTGACTCTGAGATTAATCCCTGAGTAAGAGGGGAGGAGAGGAGAGGAGAGTAGAGTCTTAAGCTGTGTGGCAGAAATACTGGCTGCCACCTTTTACACCTGTGACTGCACAAATGTACTTTGGCCATTGCATTTCAATTGTGCCCAGTAGTGACTTTGGTGACCGTCACATTTGATGAGAACATAGTAGCTGTATATGTCAGTGACTGCCTTTAAGCTGGACGGGAAAGTTATGTTTGCATTAGTTCCTTCCCAGTGAAACACTTTGGGTTTCCCCAAGTATTTTGATTGTTCCCGCTGCCGAATGTTGAATGTCTGATATACAGGGAGCAAAATCACAAACTGTAGGGTGGTCCCCAAGGATTCTGTTGGAAAACGTTGCTCTTGTATAATGTCAAACAAATGTGTTACTGTGCAAGCTGTGCTCCAATTGCTTTTATTTGACAAGGATAGTGAATTCTTGCATGATTTATCAGCCGTACAGTAAAGAGGAACTACGCTAATTGGTCATAACATACTTCTGTAAGTAGAAGTCGTCTTTCTGATTAGGAACATGCTCAGATTAAGGCTTATGTACTTTACAAATGTTGAGGTACAACAGGTGGTGTCGTGTTTTGAAGCTCCGTCCGTTCTGTCAGAGAACAACACGAGTTGTGATCCTCTAGCTTTGTTTACATCCAAAATGATTTTCACAGTACATTTTGTTCCAATTTCATTTTGATCGTATATACAGCCATACATACTACACAGCTGTAGTTACAGAAAAATCAATGCAAGAAATTAAATAAATATAAGTCCTCCTGGCTGTCGTTACATTTCATATAGCTGGCAAACTGAATTTCTGTTTACTGGGAATGATGATGGCATGGCATGATAAAAAAAAACACACAAGTGCTCCCTTTATGAATAATGACTGGACCTGTGAGGCAGGATAGGGTGTGTACCTACTGTGGCAGCTTGTATATGTAAAAGTGCTTCAGGTGCACCATCTGTCAGATTTGTGGACTACCATTTTCCTTCCGTGTTGGTTCAACAGGGTTCCTCGCACCCGTTTTAGACAGCGATCTTCTTCACACATCCCATTACTGCACGTTCTTCAAACCACCACAGAAAAATATTTTCCATCAACATTTTAATATGCAGATTGTCGATTGCTCCCAGATCTTAAAAACACTAGCTCCGTGCCTTTTTGAATACGGCTGGAGCCAATTGCGCAGGAGCTTTGCAGCCCTCACAGTAAATTCGTTACAGCTGTTCAATTACTGGTATCCGCATAATGACAGGATGCTGCTGACTGGTATATGGTCATTTTTCCACATCACAACTCTGACAGAAGATACAGAAGCTAACTGAAAATGAAAATCAAAACTGGTGCTTTTTGATAAAATACATTCAGCAATAAGCAGTAATTCATTATTATTAAGACTCTAAAGTAACTGACCTTAGATATCTTTACTACAGTATAATATGCTACTCTATATATTTATCCACATATTCTGTCACAAAGTGCAGTACGTTTTTTTTTTTTTCTTCTAGTTTCCTCAGCTTCTCATTTTAATGAGTCAGCCGATGGCTGAAGAATTCATCTTCAACATGAGTGTGTCCATGAATTCCTGCGCATCACCCTCTTGGCAGCACGTGGTGCCCAACAGTTCCACGCTGTAGACTGCTCATAGTACCTCGCCGTGGTCCACAGAGACTGGAGTTCCTCTTGGTTTTCAGGTCAGAGGATGCTGTTTGCTTCATGTGTAGTCAGTCACATACAAAGCAGTCCACATTTTGCGCTACATCTCACTCATGCCAGTCTGAAACTCAATAGCGAATATACAGGCGATGGAGATTATGAGGCCTGAGTGGATGGATGGATGTCTTTGTGTAGGCAACAGCTAGGAAGCACACACACATTGCTCCTAACACTTGCTTCTCTTGAGCCCTCACCGGGCTGGCCTCAGACCGGAGGCTCCTCAGATATGGTGGGCAGGGTTGGCGTTGTCGGCAGGCCACGCCCCTCCCCTCGCACACTGAGGCTAGAGATGGACCACACGTCGTTGAGCTCTGTCGACGGGCGAGTCAGATATGGCGGAAGGGGGGAAAATGGGGTTATCAGAGTACGTCCATGGGGTTCATTAGAGTACAGCAGAGGGAAAGGTGAGGGGTCACACCAGCACAGAGCAGCCATGCACGGGGTTGTGGAGGGGACATGCATGGGGTGGGTGGGCTATGGGGGCAGAGAGGCGGAGCTCCAGGTGGAACGTTCAGAGAACACGGGATTCCAACGAATGCCCTGAATTTCCAAGGAATCTACAACACAGAAAGCGATGAATTTCAAAGCAAAGCTCTGTGCATGCAAGCAGGTGAGCAATACTGCAGTCTGTGAAGACAGGTACAAAATGCACCAAGGTTTTGCCATCTGATTTCACTTCAAGCTGGTTGGCAGTTTTGTAGTTGTTTAGTTATTTATTTTACATTTTTATTACTTTATTATCAGTCATGGTCATGACAGTCATAGTCTGGTGGTAGGAAAATGGTCTTGTGACCAGAGGGTCGTGGGTTCATTCATTCATTCAATTCATGAGGCCATGACTGAGGTGCCCTTGAGCAAGGCACCTAACCCCAACTGCTTCCCGGGCTCCGAGACAAGAGCTGCCCACCGCTCTGGGCACGTGTAATCCACAGCCCCATGGTAATCACTAGTGTGTGTGTGTGTTCTAACTGCACAGATGGGTAAAAAGCAGAGGACAAATTTTGATTGCCGTGAAAAATCACAATTGACAAAATATGGCACATTTACATATATATATATATATTTTACATTATCAAATGTTTGTATAAAAATAATATTAGTAATAAGTTATTAATAGTAAAAATAAAATAATAATGTTATTTAGTCCTTTTATTTGCCTGATAATAAAATAAATAACTATGGAAGATTAATTAGAAGTGCAAATTATTTGTAGCTACACATACAGTGTCACTGACTAATTGGCACTACTCTCCATGTTTGATATTTATATCAGAGCCCAGGACAAATAATACATCTACTTAAGGAGAACATATCTGCAGCACTCCAAACTCCCAGCCACTACCTCTCTGCTCATCAAGGACTGAGGAAAAAAGCCTAATTCATGTACCCTTCTGTTACCGCTCATTCAAGTACCCTTTTTTTTACCCCTCATTCAAGTAACATTCTGTTACCCCTCATTCAAGTAGCATTTTGTTAGCTATTTGAGCTCTAATATGCCATGTCACTACTTAAAGCCTCAATTTATTTTCCCCATATTCACCATATTGTACACTAAAAACGATAAAACCCTAGGCTTTATTACATTTTGTCTTTTTGAATGAACCTTGGGGCATTTATGGCAACAAGGAGAACAGGTACCAAGACATTAGGGGCAACACATGTAAATGGGCCACAACAGTAGTGCAAAGCCAGCCTACGCGTTCACAGATAGGCAACAACAGTAGCACATGCCAGCCTGCACATTCACAGACTGGCCGCTCTTACCTGTCCTGAACTTGCTGTAGAGTCCATTCTCATGAGCCTGCCTAGCACCTGACCAGAAAGGCAAGCCTCTCTCCCGCCACCTTTAAGAAGGACAGTAACTAGTGACTCTCCACCCATAATTAACCAAAAGGTCTTTGTAATATTAAATGTGACACCGTGAAAATGAACATGGCTTTTGAATATTCAGAGAAAGACCTGGCAAGGCAAATTCTCGAGTGTGAGGGCATTCTAGACACTCTTGCATCAATGACACTCTGGCACAGCAGTTCGACCACTGATGTTTTGTTTCGACGTCTGATGTTTTGTAAGATTAGTGTGCTGAAGGTTGGAGTGAATACTGGCCTTAACACTCCAACGTGCACTATGACCTTTGAAGCGCTCGCTCCAAACTCACCAGTGGAATATGAAAACGGCTGTGATGAAGATAGCGGAGACGATATCCGTGAGGATCCACATCACGCTGTACTCGTGCGGGCTCTGTGTGAGAGACGGAGACGAATCAGGAACGTGTTGAGATGAGCGGTCGGAGTTAAGGGTGTGGATCGGGCAGCTCCACTCACCATGAGGAAGATGGGCTTGCGTAGGGTCCTGAGGAGGTGCAGGGCGTTGGTGGTGACGGACTGGGCCCCAGCGCACCAGGCCAGGGAGAAGAGCCAGGGCTGGCTGATCACATACAGGTTGGTGCTGATGTTCACAGACGCGTATTTACTAGTGGGGAAGAGGAGCAGGAACACAAGGAAGAGCAGAAGGGGTGAGAGGGGCTGACTCCAGCTCTCTCGGGTCCTGACAGGAGTGGAAAGTGACGTGGTGAGAAGAGCAAAAAGGAGCACTTAAAGACAAAAGCTGCACTCAGTCAGAATAGTGCTGATTTTAATCAGGCACATCTTAGACCTCTAAAGTATGGTTAGATTATATCACAGTCTTCATATAATTGCATCAAAGATTTTGTTCATATCTTGCACATCTTTTTATATCAAAAACATTGCTAAACATTTCGATTGACCACAAAGAACACTCAAAGGTCTAAAGAACACTCATCTGGAACAGCTTGCCACAAAATATGCTCATTTGCATTTTGCAATCTTCTGCTATATTGGTATTGTACTTAACAATCTGTATATAATTTATACTCTATTAATCTCTACTGTAAAGACAGAAATACCATACAGTACATTTAAATAATTTGAGGTGCATTTCTGGCAAAAAAGAAAATTATGGTTCATGGTGGTTTAATGCCGAAAAACAAAATTAACTTTATGGATCTTTCTGCTGATGTTAAAGGCGTGCACACAGATCCCTGTAGATCTCTATAGAACATGCTACTCCTGGATCTCTGCTTCAGTCTCAGCCAGCCCACAACATTTTGTGAGAAAGATCTATAAAGATCTATAAAGCTGAGGTCATCTCTGTATGAGCAGTAATTCAGTGTCACACTGCCAAGTTTAAGTAGCTTACACTTCTTTGCCAGAGCTGCCATGGCAGAGACGACCCTGTTACATAAGTCTGAAACACAGCAGACTGGGCCCTCTGGGTCCCATGTCTTGGCTCTTATTGCCTGGCACGTATTAAAAAATTGCTCCATGCCCCATCCAGGCAACCTCTCTGGGCCTCTGTGTGCGTGTGTGTGTGTGTCAGTGTGTTTAAAGAAACTGACAAAACTGACATTGATAAATGAACTGAATAAGGAATGAAAAAATATTAACTGTTTCGTGTTCAAGTTTAAGCACCGAATAATCTAAATCTTATAGGTTAGGTTAACCTTGCTCTTCTGGATATGGGTAAAACGTGCCTAATTAACTAATGACTCATTTATCTCGCCTCCTCTTGCTTCCCTTGCGATGTAAAATAGTTGGTCTTAATACTGGGTAAAGCCAACATGTGGCTATGTTGTTGAAACGAAGCTCAAGCAATATTTAACCATCCATGGAGTTTGAAATGTGTGTACAAGCCGACAGTTTTATTTTCATCCTGCTGAAAACAAGCAAACAAAAAACAAAACACTAATATTCCAGTAGCTCCATGTGACTGAGGCTATTCTAGGGCCAGGAATTGAGAATGCTTTGCAAAACCCTTCGTAGATTTATGGGTGTATGACTCCGAGTCCCCCTGCGTGTTTATATTCAGCTCTGCATGCGCAGCAGTAACCTAAAAGTCTGTGAAGACTTTAGCTTTGCATTCAGCACAGTCATTTCTGACAAGCAAACTGTCAATCAGTGTCAATCATGCTCACTGGAGTATTAAGACCACACCCAGAATGTCCTCATCTCGGATTGTTTAAGGCTGAGTTGATTTAACTGTAAAGGTTGAACAGACTCTAACTTAAAGTGCTAGCGAAAAAATATGCACTTGGAAAATGTTCAACATTCAGTCCATGACTGTGGTTTTGGCTAAGAGACCCAGACCGATCCAGACCATGTCAGGATAAGCTGTTCATACTTTTGCAGTGTGACACACTGCCTGGCCTTTATTACACTAAGCAGCAGGGGCTCTCCTTTCCCCATGCGGGCAGTGAGGGCCGGGGGTGCTGTGGTACCTGATCTGATCCTGGGACATGGAGCTGTAATGGAGGTTGAGGCGGACGATGTGTTCCTCCTGCAGCTCCTCTATGGATGCTCGCACCCCTGACGTCTGCTGCAGCTCTGGGTCAAACTCCTGGACCAGTTTCCTCTTATACGCTGGCAGCCACAGCACCTACACACACACACACACACACACACACACACACACACACACACATACTTTTATTAAACACACAGGTTTTAGTTTAGTTTACCCAATCTCTTCTCTTTGTTTTTCTATTTCACATTATAATGCAAGGCCTGCTCTAATATTTGGGAATCAAATAAGCGAAATAGATTTGCTTGTGTTTTATGTATGGCACATAGCAGGAATACCGGCCTACCTTGCTGGAATTGATGGAGGATTCGTTATGGATGACCTCCAGTGTTCGGTTGATCCATGTATCCCGATACGGGTGTCCTTGGGGTGGTCGCCGGAGGTCAAAGATCACCATGCGACTGTGCTGGGCAGCCAGGTCCAGAAAGTCTTTCAGCGTGGGTACCGTCTGGTTCTCCACCTGGGCCCGCTCCTCAGGATCAAGACCTGAGGCCGTGCCAAATGGATCCCTCTGCAGGGCAGGGGGGCATGCAAGAAAATGGCTCATTTGTCCTGTGACTGTAAATGTGAATATATCCATTATAAACAGATTATAAATATAAATTTAGTTCTACTGTGAGATTCACCCCCAACTTTGTAGTAGGAACAGTTTAGAGCTGGCCCTTTTCTCTTCCAACATGACTGTGCACCAGTGCATAAAGACATCCATAAAGACATGGATGGTAGAGTCTGATGTGGATGAACTTGACTGGCCTGCACAGAGTCCTGACCTCAACCCGATAAAACACCTTAAGCTCATATGTGAGTCAAGGAAGGTGAGCAAATACTTTTGGCAATATAGTGTATTTCTATGTCATGTTTGCCCTCATTGCTGCTTGTGAATTAACTAACTGGAGTCACTGGAAGTCCAGTCATTGTTGAATTGAGAATAGAGGAGAGGTGAGAGCATGTAGTCTTGCAGTACGCCAGTGCTAATAGACTGACTGAAGTACACAACCGTTCAAACATACTGAACCTGTTAGTTAGGACGCTGTGGCTCCATTTGCAGGTGGCCTGTTCTACCTTCATTTAGGAAAGTTTGCTAAGCAATACATCAGGAATGACTGCTGAATGCAAAGCTAAACCAGTACACACAATAGTAGGGAATTAAGGAGAGGCTATTATGGTCTTTAAGCATGTTAGCATTAGGTGTTCAAATGTCTTTTTACTGTTGCAAGAGCAGCAGGTCTTTTATGAGATCACAGGCTATTTTTTTTCCTTTTCCAGACCAGAACAGTAATGGAAGATTTAAGATGACAAGTTACAAAAATATCCCTTAAGATGTGAATCTGTATTTGATCAATAGACACTTCCCTTCGTTCAGTGTCTCCCCTTCTACTCTCACATTACCGGCATTATTCAAACAACATTACAACATATGATACAGCATGAACTCATAGGTACTGAAAATAAGTCACCATTTCAGTGTGTGGTAGACAAGAGCATTTTCCACTACTGTGTTACACCATCTCATTTGCGACATGATTTTAAATGGACGGATGAATTATTGTAAGCTGAAGATCTGGTAACAGAACTGCAAAGCCAGAATAAACAACAGCACTGTTTATACAGATTTCCTTTTACACTGAGCAGTTGCTAAATTAGGTAGTTGCACAATAGCATTTTAAAGTCAGCCTGCAATCCACCACTGCCAGTATCACTATTGGACTCTGATGCCAGTTGGCTGACTGTACCCAAGTCCTGTAGTCTGGGTGCGTTGTGGCTAACCATTTTTACGCCTCTCATGAGTGACCTGGTTTCCAGCAGAGGGCAGGTATTAGCAGGACGCTTTAACACAAAATTCCCAGACTTCACCGTCCCTGTTTTCAAAGCAGGTCACTCAAAAAAGAGGCCACTGGCAATACAGCGCAGCTGTTCAAAGAACAAGTTACTATCAGTCAACAAGAAGGAAAAAAAGCAGCAGGCCTATGGTAGAAGAGAGAATGGTAGAAGAGAGAATGGTAGAAGAGAGAATGGTAGAAGAGAGAATGGTGGAAGAGAGAATGGTAGAAGAGAGAATGGTAGAAGAGAGAATGGTAGAAGAGAGAATGGTGGAAAGCTATAAAACATGTTAATGTGTTTAGAGTCCTGATGAGGAGGTTTGTAATTGGGTGAGAGTTGGTGTTGATCATGTAGTGCCTCGTGAGACTGAAATCACACAAGTAAGTTGTCTAGAGACGCTACTGGCTTGAAGTGGAGCCCTCATGTGGAGCAAGGAGGCTCAGCGAGAGTCTGACCTGTAAGAACCACGCTCCAGCGCTGAGCACCTCCAGTTCAGCCCAGGTGAACATGGCTGCCAGGGTGTCCGTCCGGTTGGGGAACACCTCATGCACGTTGGTGGTTCTCCTCAGTGTGCCGTCATGCATGAGGAAGGGGACGCCGTCATAACTGTGGGCAGGAAGTTTGGGTCGACAGTAGATTTACAGTCGGCAGGGAGGCAGGAGAAGATGGTGGTGGAGTTAACACTTCCAGGTTAAAGTGAAGTTCTCATTATTATGACTGACGAGGTTGCCCAAGAAGGATAAAAAGACCATGTTATGTTTATATTAATATATCAGAAATACTGTTATGCAATATTGTGAATACTTGATGTGACAAAACATTAATCGCTATTATTTTGACCAAAATATTTCCATTTGTTACGTGTGAACCACTTCACTTTTAAAATCAGCCACTGAGCATCAATAAGGACCATCTAGGATTAGCCAGGACACTCTGGTATTTGATAATCCAGTCAGCCAAGTCAACTGAAGCAGAAAAAATGAGAAGCTTCAATGGCTACAGAATACAATCAACAAGCAAACAAATCAACAAACTTGCCACATTCTGGTTCATTTGCATATAATCCCATCCAACCAAAATTCATTTTTTTTTGGATGTTGTACGTGTCTTTGCAACTATCATCTTGCCATGGTAACACCAAATGTGGTCATGACTAGCGCTACCTGTGGATCCAGCTAAGGACCCACTAACAGGATTAGTGTGTTTCTAATGGCTTTATCTACTCATCATAGGAGGAGCAGGGTGACCTGGAGTCCCCAGCTAACGTCTGGTCTCTATTTATAGAGGCTGCCCGGACAACATCTCCCTGGGTCTGGTAAATGAGCAGGGGGCAGGAGACATTGCCTACGCCAGAGGGACCCCAGCAGCAGAACTGTGCGTGTGCGGAGGTGGTGGAGGAGGTGTCTGGGGATGAAATGAGCAATGTCTTCCTCTGTATGGAGTAAACAGGGTAATGGAATGTAAGAGCGAAGGAGTGAGAGAAAGAGGGAGAAAGAGTGAGACAGAACAAGTGACAGAAACAAGAGAGGCAGAAAAGAGCAAGACAAAGAGAGAGAGAGGGAGAGAGAGAGATGGAGAGAGAGAGAGGGAGAGAGAGGGAGCCTGTGCTTACCTAATTGTGACGTCTGTCTCCAGGCCGTCTCCGCCCACCTCCACGGCCTTCTGGAAGGACAGCCGGGTATTCTCTGGTGCAAGCTGACCACACACAACAGAACCTTCATTCAAGGACTCAGTATTACTCAGAAATATGTTCATCTGATAGTAGTAAGAAATGCGTATATTGATTTCTCACAACTTTTAAATTTACTTTTTAACTGTTCGCTAATTAATGAAAAAATAAGTTAACAAATAGGGCACAACTAACTTATCTAATATCTAAATGACTTCTGTATGCTAACAGAAGATGTGCAGGAACACAGACACGTTACCATGGGTGCGCCTCTGTGGCCAATCAGAAAGGGCACTGGGCCCAAGGTGCCCTCTTCTTTGATGCAGGGGGAATACATGCCCAGTGGAACCAGGTATAAGGCGAAGAGCACAGCCAGAAACGAGCCCAGGATGGCCACCTGCCTTACTGCAGAGACAAGACCCGAGAGCTTAGAGGAACATCGCATGCCCGCACACACTCCCATTCAGCCAATCACGTGTGACCGCAGTGCAATACCAAAGCGGGCCATTACATTTATTATAATTGTACGCGGTTATATGATGTCCTTAAAAGTACAGATAGCAATTATAACCATACTAATCAGGCTCTGACCTAATGCCTGTTCAAGCCTCACGCAGTATTCTGATTGGCTGAGCTCTCATGGTAAGGCTCATTCATTCAGGTGGACTGAGTGTAAATATTGGATGTAAGCTGTGGTCCTTCTGCAGCTCCGCAATGGCGAGGGATTAGAAGGACTGGATCTGGCAACAATGCTGGTCTGTTAAATCACTGAACAGTTCTACTCAGTTGGTCCATTGTGGGGGAACACAGAAGATGATGCATGGGTTTCTAACCACTGAGAAAGGCCAATCGGCCTGCAGTTAAAGCGTCCCAAGCTTGTTGGTCCGTTGATGGCATTTATGACATCGTCGTGCAAGATTAAGTTTTAGCTCAGACTGAGAGAAATGGATGTTTTACTGTCAGAAGCTTGAAAATCACACTGTCCTTGCAGGCGAAGACAGCAATGAACAGACACAAGATACACGCAAAGGAGATAAGAAATCGATGTGTAAGGTCAATGTTAAATTGAAGCTGACTCCAAGATGAGAAAGTGAACATATTTTCCCAGAGAGAGAGGGATAGAGAAAGAAGAGAGAGAGAAGAGAAAGACGTCTGTATGGTGTATGAACAATGGATGGGTGTGTGTATGGTGATGAGTGTCTGACACGGCTGGTGCAAAGAGGGTGAGGCAAGCCTGTGGCTCTCACACCAGTCTTTCCCATTCTCTCTTTCTCTTTCCCTCTCTCTCTCTCTCCCTGTTTCATTTGTCATCCTCTCATCATGGGCTCTGCGAGAGCCCCAGACATGAGTCAGCCTCTCAGCCAGCCTCACGACAGTGCCCATGACAACCAGAAACCAGGAGTGA
This sequence comes from Brachyhypopomus gauderio, assembly GCF_052324685.1. Lineage (NCBI taxonomy): Eukaryota > Metazoa > Chordata > Actinopteri > Gymnotiformes > Hypopomidae > Brachyhypopomus > Brachyhypopomus gauderio. Next base: position 20,830,905 of record NC_135212.1, read on the forward strand.
GAGGAATACAAAGAAAGAGGGAAGGTTAGAAATCCACAGAAAGAAGCACTCCACAGGAGGACGAGTGACACGTCATGAAGAGTGACGCAACTAGACTTTCATAACCGCACACCACTCACCACATCACAATAGTGGGCTGATGTCATTCTGAGGTTTTTACTGACATAACCACACTGCTTTATTAATACGGTAAAAAAGCTATCTGACCATTTACGTGGGGAATGGTCAGTGAGCAAAATGAGACTTCCAAATAAAACCCGGACATACACTCACCGGCCACTTTACACCTGTCCAACTGCTCATTAATGCAAATGTCGAATCAGCCAATCACATGGCAGCAACTCAATCACATCAAATCAAATCAAATTTTATTTATATAGCGCTTTTTACAACAGTTGTTGTCACAAAGCAGTTTTACAAGTGTCCAAGTCCAAGCCCCCAGTGAGCAAGCCAAGGGTGAAAGTGGCAGGTAAAAACTCCCTAAGGGCATGAGGAAGAAACCTTGAGAAGAACCAAGACTCAGTGGGGGAACCCATCCTCCTCTGGCCGACGCCGGTCACCATTACAACAATTTAAAAAGAGAAAAACAAAGAAAAGATGTGAGGGATAAATAAAGTCCATCTTGGTGTGTATTATATACATGAGTTCTTTATGTAATTCCTGTTCAGTCCCAAATGTCTTGACGGTTGGTCATGTTAGTCATAGCAGAGGAGAATTCAGGGTGGTGAGAGGGCCCAGGGTAGTGGGTTTATCCTTCATCAGCACTGGTTAGTCAGGGCAGTGGGTTGATCCTCCATCATATCTGGTTAGGCAGGAGGTGGCTGGCCCAGCATGGATGGCAGCAACTCAATGCATTTAGGCATGTAGACATGGCCAAGATATTCTTCTGCAGTTCAATCCCAGCATCAGAATGAGGAAGAAAGGTGATTTAAGTGACTTTAAACGTGCCATGGTTGGTGCCAGGTGGGCTGGTATGAGTATTTCAGTAACTGCATTTGGACAGGTCAATCTAAAGTGGCTGATGATTGTACAAATTATTGTTACTTTGTCTACTAGTGTAGACCAGATAAACTGGTCTAAGTACTAAGGATAAACTTAGGCAAATGTGTTTACATGGCAGTCCTGACATGGGTATATTTAGCCAATGAAAAACATGGAGATAGAAGCATCTCAAAATTAATTATGATCATCCTGGCCTCTTTTAAGAACACATAAACCAAAAATGATTTTACTTCTGCCAGAAAATGGCTGACCTATTACAACAAACCAAAAACAACAGCAACTCCGACAAGCCAAAGGAAGCCAAAAGGTCTTTGTCTTTTACAAATGCAACACCTGTGATGTTGTATAAGCTTTAAAGGACATTTGCACAGAGCAACACCACAGCATGTAACGACACTCACCTCTCTTATTCATTCGGAAGAAGTGTAAAGCTATTGGCCAAGACAGGAGGGTCATTATTGAGACCGCGCCCACATGTAGAAAAGGTGCCGTGACCTACAACCAGTAAATAAATGGCAATGTTATTTATACATGAATCAGGCACTTTACCGAGCGACACATTGCTAGTTGGACCTTGAGTACCTGAGACCCGTAGACAATGCAAATTTGCCAATTTTCCAATAAATAAACAAACAGGTAAACTAACCAACCTGAAATGAGAGGAGGAGGGTCTTCCATTCTTTGCTCCACACGTCAGACAGCACAGCTGTGGCACTCACAGAGAAGGTGAGGGTCACCAGAATACCAATCTGTACAACCCAAAACCAATACCATTAATGATGCATCCTAATTAATTCCTATTAAGTTTCAAAAAAGTAAAAAGAATAAGTAAAAAAATAATGGTGACTAAAGACTACAAAGCCTTTACCTTATGGCTCCAGTGTAGATAAAGCCTCTGTCCCTCAGAGAGAAGGCACACTGCTAAGACCTGCGAAGGCATAGTTGTTTTTTTTTTAAACAATGCACAAAATTGAATGCATTGAATTTTGCTGCATGTTCCCTATTCTCACCAGAAGGAGGGCGATGTAGGTGAAGAGCGCTGCGGCCACCACCAGCAGCACCACGGACCAGGGGAACCAGAAGCCCATGGTCCCGAAGTTAAACCTGAAAGACGGCACAAACGGGACACAGGACTCGGTGATCTAGGTCGGCGGAGTTTTCACGAGTGCACATTTCTGTGGGGTTCTCACTCACCAATCAAAGTCATTGTAGTCATTCTGAGCCTCGCTCCAGAAATACAGGAACACCAGAGTCAGGAAGAAGGTGGCAAGAAGGAGACCAAAGCTACTGCACTCCAACTGAAATGAGCAGAGAGTGGGCACACGCGGCTTTTAGTAACGACCCCGCACCTGTTCAGTGGAGGGGTAGGGAGTCCTGGAGGAGCGGGACTCTGAGGGAGTGCTTCTCTAGATCACCCCTCCCAACTCCACACATCTATAGGGCACTATCAGAGTGAGGCATTGTGGGTAAGGTGCAGATGTTCTAATATTCCAGGGAAATTGTAACACGAAATTGTATGCCAAGTGGCTGCTCCGCTATAAGCTGTTAGTGCTAAATTAGGGCAGAATAACAAAAAACAGAGTGTCAGCAAAGAAAGGGACAGAGAGAGAGAGATAGACAGAGAGAGAGAGAGAGAGAGAGAGAGAGAGCATAATCAATGCATCGTTCAGCAGGCTGAGGATAGTGTAATCAGCAAATACGGCAAAAGTGAGAGCGTAAGCTGTTTCTAATGGGGGTGGGCGACCTGAGAGCTTCCAGCTGGCGTGTGTGTAGCGCACTGCATGGGCAGACACTGTTTAAAGTGAGAGGAAACTTCATCTGCTTTCTATTGAGTGTGTGGGAGGGTGTCATCTTGGAATTACGTCATATACAGTTGCAAACATAATGTTCCTATATTTCACGTTGTTTACTGCATGCCAAGGATATATCCATATGCTCCATGTGTGTGTGTGTGTATACAGAGCTCACCCGGCTACAGCAGGACTCCCCAGGCTGGGCCCTGTATGTGTGTATTGTGTGTGTGTGTGTGTGTGTGTGTGTGTGTGTGTGTGTGTGTGTGTGTGTGTGTGTGTGTGTGTACCCGGCTACAGCAGCACTCCCCAGGCTGGGCCCTGGCCCGCTGGTATCGTCTCCACTGGCAGCCATACAGGCCGGCCAGGCAGGAGACGAACGGCTGGTGCTCGTAGCGCTGAAGCAGCTGGCGCCGCACGACCTTTAACCTCCCCAGCTTCAGTGTGGACAGGCTGACGGGAGAGCGGCCCATGGGTCATCCGCTGCCCACCATGGAGCACGGTGGGTCCCACTCACTCGAGCTGGAGGAGGGGCAAATGTTTGGGGAGAGGAGCCTGAGAAGGAGCAGCAGGACACCTGAAATAGAGGGAGAGAGCAAGAAATAGAGAGAGAGAGCGAGATGGAGAGAGAGAGAGAGAGAGAGATGGAGAGAGAGAGAGAGAGAGAGAGAGAGAGACGGAGAGAATTATTCAAACTCCAAGGTAGGATGTAGGAGACAGAGCTTGGCTTATACCATTGATGAAACTTGTAATCCTGAGGAGAAGAGCTAGAGAAAGATGGTGTAGCACCATCAGTAGAGGATGGTAAATACGCTTCTAAACTCGGCAGCAAAGGAGAGCAGCAGGCAAGCTGCCAGTCGACACTGCATGCACAATATTAGCAATATAATAAATATTATATATAAATAAATATTAGCAATATAATTTTGAATATGGAATGAAGTGTACGAAGTGTTAGGTTGCCTATTTGAACTCTATTTCCCAGGATGCCGCATTCAGTCAATTGAACCGCCTGCCACCTAGCTCCACCTAGCTCCACCTACTCCACCTAGCTCCACATACTCCACATACTCCACCCACTCCACCTAGCTCCACATACTCCATCTACACCACATACTCCACCTAGCTCCACCTACTTCCAGCGACTCATTGGCAATCCACTTCTCACTAGTATTTATTAGTTACACCTCTTCTTGTTGCTCTTCTTGGATTTGCACCCTCTGTTTCATTGTGACTAATCTACTCTCTGATCGGAGATGAACTTCTGTTGTCGCTCTGGAAACCCCCCTTTGCCACATTTTGCTCTGTTCTGGTTTTGATCCCTGCCTGTGTACTGTTTATGCCTCTGGTGTGCTCCAATATCAGTAAAGTTTTACCATCCAATTCAATATTCAATCTGTAAGAGTCTGTGTATTTTTGTCTCATCACACAAAGTAAATCAGACAAGGGATTCCAGCAGTTCCTGAAATACCAGCAACCTCATTCATATACCTACACATTCTTCTCATAACTAGGGCACTGCAAAACAGCCTAGCAAAACGAGTTGTTTCAAATCAACCACAAGCTTGTTTGTTATGAATGTGCAGGAGGATGCATTTTGCAACAGCTGACTTATAGTACAAAAATGTTCGTTGCTGTTTCTGCAGCAACACTCAAAACAGCAAAAAATTTTAGTAATGATTTAAGTCCCTTGAGGTTTAAACTTTTTTTAGACTTAGAACTGTCAAAATAAAATGTTTCTAGTTGAGAACTTCTGTATTATTAATACTGTAAAGCATAATCCTGCTATGTTGGTTCTTAAAGAGTCAGAACCTCAGAAGAGGTCAGACAGGGGTCACAGCATCTAACCCTGTCCAGACACGATAAGAATGCAAAGATCAGGAGTGCAGAAAAGGAGAATTTTCACTTTCTGTCACAGGGCAAGTCAACCTGTCAGCTGTTCAGAACTTGTTTAGCAGCCCTGCTGCTTCGAGCGAATGTGGGTCCAAGTAAACACATTTCCCCCTCACGTGATGGGCAGCTAAGGGAAAACGGCACAAGAGCTTTTAATAACGTACTAACACGGCCACTACACCTGTTTTGAAGCTATTTCCAATCCATACATATGGAACCTGAAGTGAAAATTGTGGCTACATTCAAGGTGAGGGAGCTGAAGTTAAGAAGTGAAGGGGAGTACAGGAAGCTCAACCCCCCCCCCAGTCCTCCTTCCCCAGGGACGTGTCACCTGCCACTGACGGCCCTCCATGGCCAGAGCAGGTGCCAGGTGCACCACAGATTCCCCCGCACGGTAGACAAACCCGCAGGCCTGAGCCGGGGAAAGGGAAGGACCCCTGGAAGTCCCACTCACTCAGTCCAGGGGCAGCGTTTCCCAGGGATGGCCCCCACCATGGAGACAGTGCTGGTGCAGAGAGGAGCCTGATCTGTCTCTCATCATTCCACAATCAGCAGTACATTTCCCACTCCTGCAGTTAAGACACTGCTCCCAAATACTGGTTGTCCAAATGGTCAAGTCCAAAAAATAACTAAAAATAATTAATACATTTATTTTAAATACAAATTAATATATTGTTATATATTCATAATAGTGTCAAAAGTAAAAAAAAAATATCTACCTTTACTTGCAGATGGAACAAGTAATGATTGTAATTATGATTTCATTATTACTGTTACTGCTTATATAATACAGATTTTTCCTGTTTTGACGTGAAGAGTATCTAGAGTGAGGTGAATGAGAGATTAAATCAAGGGTTGTTATCACACTGCAGAAATAGTGAGTGACTTAGAACGTGGCACGAGAGCTGTACTGAAGCTCTGCAGGAAATGAAACCGAGTAGGGCAGCCCTATTTCACACAAAGGGTGTCGAGAAAAGGAGTCAGTGTGCGGTTTAATGACTGTTAGAAAAGATTATGCTAGGGGGCTATCGGGGAGAGTAGACGAGATAATGACAGTCACCATACACTGACATTTAAAGGCGGTTTATCTCTTACCCGTGTTTACACGCAGATGCTCTCTGAGGGTTTAAGCGGCACTTTGAAGCTAAACGTGTCTCTTCATTAACTAATGGTCATCTCATCATTTTTAATGTTGGTTATTTGTAGCTATATCTTGAAGTCTACAGTAAATTGTCTGATACAGTTAAGAATTCACAAATTGATATGAATTTATGAAAAAATTAAGATAAGTTTAAGGACCATCCATTTTAAATAACCGAAGGATTCAACACCAGTAAGGAAATAAAACAAACAGGAATCATTTTCTGGGCTGGGAAGTAATAAACGAAGACCCAAAGTTCAGCTGCCCGTGTCTAGTGTGCTCGGATTACGCCATAACGCCATAACATAAGGAGAAATCATTAGACGTGCTGGCAATTAACAGCCGAGACACAAAACTGCAGATTCCCGACTACAAGTCAGCTTAAAGTAACGATATGAGATTACACGAAAGAATCTATCTGCTCTCAGTTCAAGCATAGGCAACTTATATCCCTGGGTCTTTGTTTCGCATGTAATTTACACAATATCGAATTACTGCCATGTATTAACCCTGTCCTGGTCGGACCCGGTATACAGTTCCACCGCATAGAATCCGCCTGTAGAGACGAACCGGAGCAGAGCGCCAGAGAACGATCACTGAAGTAGGAGCACTGCTGTTCATTCTCCACAAACACACACACACACACACACACACACACACACACACACAAGCACACACACAAACACACACCACACACACACACAACGTTACGGCTGCAAAGATAAAAGGAGTCTCCCTAATGCTTTTCTGGACTCATAAAGTTGGTTTACATAACCCTAACAGACAACAATTCATATACGACAACATTTTTAGAAACTTATGTGTTAAATGGGTGGATGTTGAAGCACGTAGAAGTACCCACACATTGATAACCGTATATAATGTCAAACCCATAAAAATAAAGCGTTGTCATAATGATGTAAACCACACATGATCCTAACAACCATTTGCACGAGTAAAGAGAGTCATTAACCTCAGAAAGTGATGGACTGCTAAACAAAACGCATTTGTCTTCGTACTTCTCGAATGTGCGTCCAGTTGGAAAAAACCTGACCGCCCCAAACTGTGATTCGTGCCATAACGAAGTATAACGACCAACGTCCGTGGCAGGTTGAATCATTATAGGAACACATCTCCAAGACTCAGTACAATTAGACATGTTGCGTCAGTGAGGTTATAACACCTCCATGAGGTTATAACACTCGTTTAACGTTCGTCCGGGCCAGGCGGTACAACAACGCTAATACGTTTAACTTACAAAGATGGAGCTTGACTTATTCCTCCACCTCCACCACCGAAAACGAATATTTACGGACACGACGTCCGTGAACGACCCGAGCAGCCAGCGTCACTCTCCTGCTGTGAGCAGTACCGCGCGGACCGGGCAGAAGCGGACCCGTCCCGTTCGTTAGCCCCGCCCACTTGTTGCATGGCGCCCCGCTCCGTCTCCGCCCCCTCTCTCGAGCTCAACGTCCCCGTCCGCTCTCCCTCCTCACTATCGTCGAGGATCATTAAACCCTGGCTGGTTCACTGACACAAAGTGGGGCGTTAAAACCTCTCGTGACTTTTTTTCAGCGAGATGCAAAACATACGCATTACTTGTAATCTACAACATCGTTTTCTACGTTTTAACGAAGGACAATCATAATTAGTGTGGTTCATTATCTAAAAGTTATTATATTTGAGTAATACTGTCACCTCGCCCTTATTCAGGAATATCTAATACATGTCTACATCGGACATACGCTCTCTCTCTCTCTCTCTCTCTCTCTCTCTCTCTCTCGGCTTTGTTTGCGAAGCATAAGGGCCATAGCGGTTTGCGTTGTGTGGACACAGGAGCCCCCCCATCTGTGAGACACTGGATACAGTTACTCGTTTTTAAGCCTTTTCTACATGGTTGACTGAACGACTCTTATTCAGCTAAGATGGAGGGGTCCTGTCTCGAGGAGACAGGCACTTTTATTGTTGTACTTGACAGTCTGATATAATGTTCATCTCCACAAGGTGGAAACTCTCTCTAGTTTCACTGCCAGTGAAAAGTCTGAAACGATATATTATCATAACAACAGATAAACAAAAATTAACTTTCTTTGACAAAAAGGAAATTTCTTTAGTTGTAATTATATAAATCTATATCTATCTATATCTATATATATATATATATATATATATATATATATATATATATATATATATATATATATTCATACTTTGTATGGCTTCTGCATTTTTACTACCCTAAATAAACCTAAATGTTTCAGTTCCGTCTAACTTTCATGTTGTCATAAGTTTGTTTGTATTGGGATATAAATACAGCTATAGAACCTTTTAATAACAGCCTTTTTAATAGTGGTATAACATTTGTGTTCTCGCTAATTATTATTATAGTTCTTTATTTTAGAATTAAAACAATGAATACCCAACAACTGCAAGCCAAAGAGGGAACGATTATAAACCAGTGTTAAAGTCCGAATGTTGGGGCCTCTATTTTACTCAACATATTATATAGTGCCCTCTGTAGGTCAACATAGGCTACTACACATTAACCACGAAGCAATAACAGTCTATGAATTAAGGATCATCGATGAGATACAGTCATTAAGCATGTCTGAGGACACCAAGCATGATCAAGGTTAGTAGAATCTCCAAATGAAAGAAAGGAAGCATGAATGTACACTGTCTGTGTGCTTTATTACAAACACTTACCTTGTGCCCATGTACCCATAAGGTAGATGCAAGGTGCAAGGTGTTTTACATACACCTGTCAAATAGGTGCCCTATATATATATTTACATATTGTCCTACTCTCTCGGCGTTACACTGGCTTCAGAATTTTAAATTCTTTTGTTGACCTATAAGGCGTTAAATGGTCTTGCTCCACAATATCTGAGCGAACTCATTGCATACTATAACCCATCTCGCCTTTTGCACTCCCAAAATGCAGGTATGGGGCTCGGGGGGACGTTGAGACTTCTGGTAATCTGAGATGTTGATGCTGTCATCCAGCTGTGTCAAGGCATCACTCTAGTTGTGTCAATGACTTGGGTGTAAAGCAATGTCTCAGTGAGCCCTCATGACTGTGGTCACCTCTGAACCCCTCCCTTTAGTTATGCTGCTATAGATTAGCCTGCTGGAGCCACATATGCAAATCACTGGCACGTGAGCTATGTATGTTTAAATCAGTGGTTGTTTAAATTGATGTCCACATACTCAACCTGTATTTTATATATTTTTTGCATGCCTCTACCTAAGACTTTTCCATACAAGCACCTGGAAGATGGTCTGGTTTGCAAGTGGATGTGCTGATGCCGGGGTTGGATGTGCCATTCTCACCCTCTGCACTGAAGGGACTGTGACTACTTGGCCTGGGAACTATAACTATAACTATAACTATAACTATAGAACTACATTTGGACCACAAATACGAATATGGATACGAATCTCCACCATCATAGGGAGTTTTGACTTGAATTATATATATATATATATATATATATATATATATATATATATATATATATATATATATATATATATATATATATATATATGAGAATTATTTGGGTGAGGTAACTATGAAAGTAGGTTGCCACTTCCACATTCCTAAAGCAGATTCAATATTAAGAGCCTAGCTGTAGATGCAATACAAACACAAGAGCATGGCACAGTACAGACGTTGCACAGTACAGACGACACAGTACAGACGACACGCTACAGACAACGGGTGCACACGCAGCAGGCCCACTGCTATCATGATCACAAACTGCAATGTTAAAGGAGCTCACATGCAGTCACGTGAATAACTGGGTGAAAACACCAAAGATTTGTTGAGGAAGCCAGAAACGACAGCGTCCACGCTCTTTTGTGTCCGTCCATCAACGCTGGACACCTGTGCCCAGTTGAATAGTCCCAGTCTGCGTCATGTTGAGCAGTGCATGAGGACCACGCTGATATTTAACTGAACTGCAACCTTGAAAAGTAACTATCTGAAAACAGCAGTGCTTTCCTCTCTCTGATGTAGGCACTTGTCAAATTCCTCTCTCACCAAGCCCTGCTGGCATTACAGAATGAGATACTTAGTGCACTTTGCGGAAAAGCCAGATCTTCCTGCTCTAACATAGAGGTTGGATAGCCAATAACCTAAGAATGTAAACATGGTATAAATGAAAACTTTACCCCAACACTATGGAATCTAATTTCCAAAGGCTTACCTTCAGTTCAGACGCGCTGATAAATAAAAAGCTCCGTACCAATTGTTTTTACAGACTTGGCAACGCGTCTTGACACACGAGCTCCTATTCAGCTCCCAGTTCTGGAACGCAATTGAAAATCCCAAGAGAACGTCACGGGCATAGCCTGAGATGTCTGCACGTGAGGGTAGATTTCCTCGGCTGCGATCGGGGGAGTGGTGGCGACAGATCGGAGGAGGGCTCTAACGCATAAAGCCCAACACTGCTGCAGTCTCGTACTGGCCGACACGCTTTGAGAGATGTATTCTGACGGACTCGGCGTGCGTGCGTGAGCGCGACGTGCGACATTGACTCTACATCTTGCGCAGTAATTTGGATGCTGAAAGCGTAGCAGCCCTCGCGCACGGAAGCCTATCGACTGCTGTTACGTAACTATATTCTTGGGACGTGAATGTTGATGTAGGACATTAACATGTAGGAGTTATCTAAAATTCCCAGGCACACAATTACACGTTATCTCAAAACTAACAGGCTGTAACGTCGTGTTACTGCACAGTGTCGTCAACAGACAGTTGCGTTGGCGTTGTGCTTTAGTGCACTGAATCTTCAATTAAAGGAAATTAAAGTTCCCACTGAAAAACTGAATTCCAGAGTATAAAGCTACGTCAAAACCAGGTAGATTATGTAGGAAACACTGTCCTTATTCTCTGTATATTGTTTGTCTTAAGACACATTATTCAATAACTACTATGAATAGATCAACAATAGCGCTGGTATTAATACGCAAGATACTCAGTTGCAGTGAGGGACACCTCAACCGAGAAGCCTTGGTGGCTGTAAAAGCCTGACCGCCACCTTCACTTCCTGAGTGGTTTGGGGAGGTTGTTGGCACGTAAGCAGATTCAGGGGGTTTTCTATTGCAGCAGTGAACAATCTTGACAGAAGGGGTCAGCGTTTTGTACGGCAGCATCACAAGCCAGGCGAGGAGGTCCGGGCAAAGAGTTGTAAAAATGAACTATGAATCACTGGCTCTGTGAATCCAACAGTCAGAGTTCATTTATGCTTGCTGCAGGAATAAAATAGGTGCGAAATTTATAGGCCCGGAGTCATTCTGTTCACGACTGGTTTTCCTAGCCTGGTTCTCATTGGGGAAAGTTCAGTGGTAAGACTCATCAGAAGGCAAAATAAAAATAAAGAATCTTTAAATCTGGAAATGGCTGACACTGAGCACTGTAATAGCTTAGCCACCATTTTGATTCAGTTCCCCTCTGCTGGAGTGCTGACCCAAAACAACAGGAACCGTCACTTAGTTTTACTTCCGGCACACTGTAGTTTCCAGAGATATTTACAGTCCAGTTTGTGGCCAAGTGAAAGACAGGATTCACATTCCAAATACAGGACTTTACAGAAATCCTCAGTTCTGATCACTCGTTAAAATTTGGTCCTAATGTCAAATTGTATCTCTGTAGTTCAAAGGTGCTCCTACACTCTACTGCAGATCAAAAATTACATTATTCTATTGGTTACATTATTCTATTCATACAACTACACATCTCTGCTGTGGCCATGTGCCTCAGAACAAAGCCTCGTGTTTCTTGCTAGGACGAAGTAGCAGATTGAGTAAATTAGACTTCAGTGGTCTCTGGCCTGCTGTGTGCTGAGATTAATGGTTAATGTGTGAAACCATTTTCCATCAAGTTCTCGATTTGCAACAACAAAACAGTCTGAGAATGAGGGGAAAGAGGAACACAGAGAGAGAGAGAGAGAGAGAGAGAGAGAGAGAGGGGGGGGGGTGAGACATTTATTGCTTATTAAAGGTCATTGGCAGGAGGCTTTACCATATCAGTAAAAGTTCTTAAAAGGTCACGTAAAAACATTTATTAATTAGCTGACAGTGTAAATTAGTTGAAAATTAGTTTAAATGATTACAATTAAAATGTATTAAATTAAATCCTCAAATTAAAACATTCCACAAGGTTTAGTAACAATCTGGTGCCTTAATTATCAGTGGCGGAGCTAGACTTTTTTTCAAGGGGTGGCCAAGGGGTAGGGCTGCAAATCTTTGGGAATCCCACGATTCGATTCAGAATCAATTCTTGGGGTCACGATTCGATTTTTTCCCGATTCTTTCAGATCCCAACGATTCGATTCAAAAACGATTATTTTCCGATTCAAAAACGATTCTCAATTCAAAACAAGCTACTCCGGTCTGCTGGCATGAAAGCAGAGTACATTTATAAAGATATTATAATTGTAAAGGTTTATCAACATATTGCAATAATGTAAACACACAAAGGTAAATCCAAGACAACATGTCTGTTTGAGGCTGACACTCAGAACACTACATTAAACTAATAAAACTGTAGTAAAGTAAATAAAATTGGTAGGCTTAGGCTAGCTGCCAGAACTGGCCACTACTCAAAAATTTTATTATACAAAAATACTCACCCTAACCCTAACCCTAGCTTTCTGTAAAAACAACAAATTGCTTCATACAAGAATTAGGCTTAGGCTAGCTGCCTATTTCTGAGAACATGCCACTTCCAGAAACAAAATTACACGTTTTTCCTTAACAAATCACAAAAATAAAAAATATATGAAAGTGCTTCCAAAAATAAAAGTGCTGTTACATTAATAAAATGGGTAGGCTTACGTTAGCTGCCAGAACTTCCTCTTCACAGATGAAAAAATATATAGGCTATACCGTATTTTCTAAAAGCCGCATATATCTACTGAACTGAATTCATTTAACTGAACTGATGTTCACTCATGTGCGACGGTTTTGGCTTGTGTGTTGTGGCGAATTCCGACTCCCCTCGTTTACCCACATAAAGACGCTACAGATTATGTTGTCGATTTACGTTTCTATGCATAAATAAGAGCTAGACTTTAATTATCTATCACGGCAAACGGCATTAACTATGTCCAAAGCCACACTGGCTCAAGGGTGTTAATTATTTTAAATAAAATACACACTGGCTATAACGAAGTTTACCTCTGACCACGACTTTGCAGTATTACAGCAGTATTATGTCTAAATATATAGTTACGACAAAACTAGAGTGCTCAATGAACCAAGTTAATTTTATTTTTTATTGTAACTTTATTTTACCAGGAGTTATAATCACTGTAACTCCCGAATATCATCTGTAGCGCCTTTATGCGTGTGCAAACAATCAAGCCCATTCTAACTCGGGTCGGGTTGACGGTAAAATCTAAAGTGTTGCTTTCAAAGACCGTGGAGCCGTTTGGACTTCATACTTTAGCGGCGCAACAACAAATACCGTACACTACACAACCCGCTATAGCTTTACTAGCATGCCTGTACATAGTCAAAGCTGTTTCCTTGTTTTGCCTAGCTCTTAGTGATGTGTCGTTCGCGAACGATCCGGCTCTTTGAAGTGAACGATTGGAACCGGCTCCACAATGGGAGCCGTTTTAGGATCCTATTTGGGAGCCGCTTTTTCCTTCAGTATTGCGCTTGTGCTCTGCAAGTGCCACAGTTTTTTCCAACATCGTTTTTATTTGTCCTTCGGTGCCTCGCTGTCTCTCCCTCTCCTTGCGCGTATTGCTCTGTTTCTGCCAGTGGTAGAGCATGCTTGGTGCGTCGTTACCAGCGCGAGAGTCCGTGCGCCGAAAATGACGCAATCGCGGTGGCTCCGCCCCTGCGTGAGGACCCCCATGCGAAGCGAAGTCGTGCACCTCTTCAAGCACTTGTACGTCACTTTTCAATATTAAAAACGGCCATTTTCAATATTTCCCAGCACCTTAAACTTAAATATTTATACATATACTCGAAATTATTCGAAATAATTTGCTTTTTTATCACATCGATTCAGTCAGACATATTTGTTGTGAAACAAAATACAGTTACATTTTTTAGCACTTTTCAAACCTGGAACACAATGCAACATTAATTTCCGTCAGGTAAATGTTCCTTCCCCTGTTTTTGAGGGGTATTTCTTTATACTACCACACATATCGTTTCGGACAACACTGCAAAGAATGTCTCCACTGCCTGCATGTTAAGCGTGTGCTCCACGTATCTGACCAATCACACGCAGCTTTCAGTTAATAATGTGGTGGGAAAACACTGAAAAAAAAAAGTCTCCACTTTTTTTGTGGAAACGGCAGGCAATTGGCCAAACTGTATTGCATTCTATTTTGTGATAATTTTATAATTGGTTATAATAAAACTATTTTTATTTATTTATTTTTTTAATTAATTAATTTATTTATAATAAAACTAACTTTATTTATAAAGCATTGCTATGCAGCATTTTTACTAATCACAAGTGCTTAACAATGTCAATAATGAAACAAAATGTTATAAAATTAGGTTTAAGCTATTAATTAATTAATAATGTAAAAAATATATATGGGGAGCCGTTTGGGAGCCGAAAAGAGCCGGCTCTCCACAGTAAGAAGAGCCATTAGAGCCGCATCTCAAAATAGAGCCGAAAATCCCATCACTACTAGCTCTACGGTGGCTGAGAAGGCACACACGCACCCGAAAAAAAAATCGTTTTTTGAAAATGAGAATCGATTCTGAATCGTTCAATGTTAGAAACGCGATTCTAGCTCGAATCACCTACCAAGGGGTGACCAAAGCTTTATCCGAGGGGTCCACGGGGTTTGTCGACGAGTGTAAGTTGTCGACAGGGGTGGCGAGTGTAAAATGGACACAAATTAAATATTATGTCGCGATCGACCGGTCGCCAGTGGTTCAAGTTACCATTTCCAGTGGGGTGGCACTAGAAGTGGCACAGGCTCCCCCCTTTGGCTCCGCCACTGTTAATTATGAAACGATGAGTCACTGCAGCTTTAGTGTAGATGACTAGAACATTAGGACCCCCTTTAAGTGAACAAATACCACTTCCACATAGCAACGCGATTTGAACAGCACCTTTCCTGAGTTTTACTAGCAGACTTTACATCTGGCTTTAAGACAAAGCTCCTCACAGTCTACATGTTTACCTCCATCTCCTAATGCACTGTGGGATGTGGAAGACTGCTGTTACGTAAAAAAAAAACCTTTACACTGTGCAGCACAACAGGCATTTATTTAAAAGACAGACACATGCACACATACAGTTAATGGCTAATTGGGCTGCCTGGACTGGATAAGTTCCAGGTCAATTAGATCCAATACAACTGTGTAATTTCAGAAAAATAACCTCAAAATTATATACCAGCTTTATTGATTGCATGAACATAGGGTTTGACTACTCCTGCATTTTTGCTCTGTGTGTGTGTAAGTATATAATCTCCAGCACACACCTTGGCTGCAAATTCTTTTGTAAGCTTTGATGATGCCTGTTGAGGTGGAATTTGGACATTACCGTTTTATAGACCTCTGTTCTCTGCTGTGTTGAGTCAAGCGAAGGGATCAAACAAGAAAATTGCACCTGAAGGTAACCCATGGCAACAGTGACATCAGTGCCAACGTCACGTTCAGGTTAACGGCAGAACGCTGCAATCAAAAGCTTGCGTGTCAAGCCTCACCTTCAGCACTGCTGTTGTCTGGGGTCAAACTAACCTGAGGTCTGTTTGCTTATGTGGTTCCGGAATAATTATTGCATGATTCTGGAATCAGATGACATGATCAAGAAAGCAGAAGAAAGGCAAACGATTTCAAAAAAGGGGCTCACATTACCCATAATCCTACTTCCTTCAGAAAATGTTTTTTTGCCAGTGTTGATGAATCTGCACTGCAGTCTTTCATCCCTCTCTTCCTCCACACACATCTATATCTACACACACACACACACACACACAACATATGTAGCCTGGTGTGTTTTCCATCACCCCCCCACCCCCCCACCCCCCACTTATTTTGCTAGTCCCATTTATCCTTGTGACAGCAACTTGTCTTTGTCACACTGGAGGACCTCTATAAAGCCAACTCAGCGGGACTTCTAGCGCCTCCAAATACATCGTAGGCGGGGTGGAAAGGCGGGGTGGGGGGGGGGGGCGGCTTGTGACTGCATCTTTTTACAGGATGAGAGCAAAGAGAATTCTGCAGGAAGTCTATTACAAAAAGACATCCCCAGTCTGAAACTGCTGAGACAGTCCCTGTCCTCTGTGTAGATGCATGAATGATACACGAGAAGAAATTAAGTGATAACAGCTATCTGAGGATGCTAGGAAGATCCTAAATAAACAATTTTGATCAAACTGTTTTTTATGACACATCAAAAAGACATAGACAATCTTTCAGTCATAAACGAAACCTCAGTCAACTGAGGAAGGATTACGTTCACTTCAGATGCACTATACATAGACATACATGCGGCACCTTACAGAAATAGCAGCATTCAAGGACTGCAGAAATAACCCCAGCATAAAGCAAATTGCTTCTGGCTCACAGCTCACTGCATTGCATATGCAGAACAGGTTGGTAACTGGTTACCAGAGGTAGCAAATAGCTTCTCAGAATGGATTGGTGGCAGAGTGCTTTCATTAAAACTAGCCAGGAATTGAAGCACTACATTTGCTGGATGCACAAAGGGAAACTGCTTCCAACTGTCATTTATCCCACTGGAAATATAAGTAATCTGCAGCGTTCTGTAATGGGGAATTAACCCCTACAGGGCCTTTCCGGGTTGAAGCTGAATTTTCCTGCTGTGCTTAACTCTTCTAAATCCTTCCAAATCCTTCTCCAAGCCCTCAAGGATGAGTCAAGATCACTTATAATCAGCTTATAAAGGAGCTAAAAAAGTATAGGATCTATATTTATGAGCTCCTATACTTATTATAAATATCTATATGTATGAATTTCTCCCCATCTCTTCCCTGGTTCACAGTGAGGACACTTGCACACAGCAGTGCAGAAGTCCTGATGTAAGGGCTATCTATGAAGGCTAATTTGCATACATGCTGGCGGTCCTATCTGAGGCCTTTAATTCACATTGAATAGAAAGACATCAGAAAATCCAACCAATCAGATATACTTCTTGGCAGTACATGTGAGAGTCACCAAGTGTTAATACTCAATGGGTTCGGTTCCACTAATCTCAAAACAGAACATATATAGAGACACCCCACACTTTTTTCCAATACGGACAGGTAAGGAGTCAGGAAACAGAACTCAACACTGGGAATCATTTTGTAGTTTATTTCTTCCACTTCAGATAAGAATTTTCAATTAATCAAAATGCCTTATAAACAGGGTTTATGGCTCGAAACCATGGTGACAGCAACGCTGTCCGTTACAAAGATTTTCTCCCACACTATCTCACATCCTTTAGCGTGTAAACCACAGGCTTGGAGATTGTATGCTGTACCATTATAATGTCATCCACTGTTTGCATCACAGTTTAAGGCCAAAGGGTACGTTGACGCTACATAAAAAAAAACAGAAGAACTGCTTAAAACATAATTTATTTTTGAAGCCTCTACTTTTGTTGAATATCATTGAGAAGCTCCGTGTGTGGTACAACACATGCTGCTACACAACACTGCAATGTTTGGCTGTGTGGTCATTTTTTGTAATGTCAGCAAGAAATGTACATCCTTTATTTGGCAGAGGGGCAGAATAAGTTTTGCAGATTTTACTGACTGAAGTGAACTGATGACTGGTGATGAACTGAGGGTGACACAATTACGTCATGCATGTGTGTCCAATTTAACATTCTCACTGAGTCACTGTCATTTACGTGCACTAGAATCCCCCAATTCCCCCCCCCCCAAGTCTGTAGCAACATCATTCCAAAGACTGACTTTCATCAAAAGAGATGCAGTAGTGATGAACCGTACCACTCTTCATATTGCAACATCCACTCAGTGACCCCCACCCACCGCACCCACACACCCACCCCACCCACACACCCACCCCCACATAAACACTTTCATTCAGCCACAGCTGTACAAAAAGGCTTTTAAAAAACTTAGTGAAATAAAAAAAGAGAGACCAGAAGTCTCTTCCTCCATTGAATACCTGAACACATGAACTCGGACAGGCAGCCAGACAGGCCAGAGAACGAAGACACAAACAGAAATATGATCACAAGGAGAAAATAAAACTTAAAAACAACATAAGAGTCAGTGAGACAGTCTGGCTGATCCGTCTCTTGTGAGCAAAATGTACAGTGTGTCCCACTCCCATCAGTGGAGATCTTCATAAGCATTGGTACCATTGTTCTCAGCTCTGTGACCTCTTTGAGTGGACCACGGATACCCCCCACCCCACCCCTGATACCCTATCAGCATTGTGTGTGTGTGTGTGTGTGTCATACATATGGAGGTGTGTGTGTGTGTGTGTCATACATATGGAGGTGTGTGTGTGTGTGTGTGTGTGTGTGTATGTGCGCACGCAAGTGCATGGCCATGTGTGTTTACATGTATCTGGAGAATCCCTGAAGGCCCCTGTTCACTCAAAATCCCCCAACAATGGGGAAAGAGAGAAAGGGGTGAGGAGGGGTGAGGAGGGGGTGCTCCAAGGTTCGGTGCAGAACAGAGATGGACATGGACTCCTTGGCGCCATCTAGCGGTTGTTCTTGGCTGCCTCCTTGGCTGCTAGGATCAGTGGTGTGAGGCTGGACAGCGGCTTGGCCACCTTCAGGAACTGGTGCTGCGGAGAGGAAGTGGATCTCATTACATCACGCAGGCTTTCAGCCCGTCTGCTCTTACTCTCGTTCTGTTAATCACACAGTGTTAATCACACATGTGGTGAAGAAGCCCCTGAAGGAACTGACCCCTTTACACACCAGAACACTGGTGCTGAAGCTTTTCTAGAAAGCCACGCTAGATTCTGTGATCCACTGTCTACCACGTTCGTTAATGGTTTCTGACCGCAGAACCACGATTGACTTGACCGTACATATCACACACACACAGACACACACAGACACACACAGACACACACAGACGCCGTCATGATCTGGTGGTTAGGGAACCGGTCCTGTGACCGGGGGGTCGTGGGGGTCGATTCCCAGGCCTGAGGCCATGACTGAGGTGCCCTTGAGCAAGGCACCTAACCCCAACTGCTCCCCGGACGCCAGCCTAGGGCTACCCACCGCTCTGGGCACATGTGCACCACAGCCCCCTAGTAATCACTAATGTGTGTGTGTGGCAAATTTGGCACATTTACATATATATACATTTTTGCTTCTTTTTTTTTTTTTGCTTGAAGATGCTGTTAATCCTTTCATCCATCCTGCCTTCTCCATCTATTGGTCAGACCGTCACATATCAGCCCTGTCCACCAGGCTGTGAGCGGTACACTGGATGGAGGCGCTTACACCGCCACAACACCTCCTCTGCTAGCATGGTGACCATGTCCTCCATCTGTCTGAGGGGCTTGATGGTCTTGGAGGGGATTTCTGGATGTTTCTGTTTCAGCGGATTTTATAGTCAACTTTAGCCCTCCTCCCTGCTGGTGTGCAGCCACTGGATGTCAGATCTGGGATGAAGCCCTCCATGTGCACATGAGGAATCACAGGGCTGAAGGACAGAAGGGCCAAGGTGGGACCTGCTG
Organism: Brachyhypopomus gauderio; assembly: GCF_052324685.1. Taxonomy (NCBI): domain Eukaryota; kingdom Metazoa; phylum Chordata; class Actinopteri; order Gymnotiformes; family Hypopomidae; genus Brachyhypopomus; species Brachyhypopomus gauderio. The sequence goes on from NC_135212.1 coordinate 20,850,399, forward strand.
GTCCGGACAGATAAGCAAACCAGCAAAGTGGCGAACCAGCCAGCCAATCAGGAGGCACGTTGCAGAGGAAAGCAGTGGTCACAGATGTGCCAGTGCCAACTGATGGACACATCCCAAGGAAAGAACAGGGAAAGTTGGAGAAACAACAACACTTTCTTAGCTGGTGCCAGAATGCACAATGGCGACAGACAATGGTTGGAGGGACCACTGACTACGGCAGTCCATCGCCATTATTTTGTAACTAATATATAATAATGATAACACTGCTATGGGAGCAATGAAATTAGGAAATTCTAAGAAAAAGGACTGATCTACATTATTGGAACAAACCATGGAAAGAATGTTCCGATTTAAACTTTTTCATATATATACTGGTTTTCCTCCTTCTATTAATCCAGAAGCACTTTGCTTGCACAGCTGATGAAGGACCTCTGTCGGAAACGTCCTGTTTCTCTGGAAACTGTACTTTACTACAATTATTAATATCTCCATGGATCTTACCCAAGTACGCTGCAATCTCCAATATTCATCAGATATATATCTGAACCAGATGACCCAAACATTACAGGGTCAGCGGTGGGCCCATCACCTGGAAACGACCTCTGATGATGACCAGTTCAGGGAAGAGTGTGGTGCACAGCACGGCGTGGAGTACAGAAGAGGCTTGATTTGGGACGGCCTGTTCTCTTCCTCTCACTGCGTGCGAGTCACGCTGGATCTCCTGCTCCTGTGGCCCGCTCCTCCCTGACGCGACGCTCCAGACCGTTCTAAATCAGGCGTGTGTGGGAGTGATGAGGGCTCGGCAGGAGGAAGGCATGGTGCACCAGCGGCTCGGCAGCTCGGGACGGCGGAGGGGCACGAGCGCAAGAAGATGCTTCAGGAACACCATGTGCAGACCAATTCCAGGCGTTGCGGTTGAGGTTTTGGGTTGTCTGGATTTCGGGTCTTCTCTCGGAGCGGTGGAACAGGTTTGGAGTGATGTTTCATGCTTCATTAGCCATCGCAATCGCAAGGGACAGATTTGGAGCACAGATCTCGTGAGCACAGATCTCGTTGAGCACAAGATGAGAACAGAGGAGACAAAGCTTTCTCACTGGGAGGAAATTTCTCGCGAGGGAATCGCAATCTGTAAAGTCCCTTCTGACCGCAATCCTTATAAATCCTGTGACTCAGTTTGTTACAGAGACGTTTTTCATAACTAAAAATCCCTTGAAAATGATAATCTGTTCATTGGGAACAGATTGTTCATGGGTTATGTGTGAATGCAACGTGTCTGCACACAGCACACACACACAGGCACATGCAGAAGGAAGCATGCACATGAACACACACGCACCTGCAGAAGCTCTTTGGCAGAACCTCTCTTCTCCACATCCATCTCCAAACAGCAGTTCAGGAAGTCTCGGAACACGGAGGAGAGCTTCTCTGGGTTTTGTAATTCTGGAGTGCCATTAGTAGCAATGAGATACAGGGCCTGTAAAAATAAACAAATAGCATGTATTCAATGCTAAAAGAAAAAAAAAACTTAAAAAACAAAATGTGCTAAGGACAAAGTTCCAGAACGTTCTGGCCTGCGTGGCTCACCCTCAGAGGGTTCTCGTTGAGATATGGTGGTTCTCCTTCAATCATCTCTATTGCCATGATACCCAAAGACCAGATGTCCACTTTGGGGCCGTAAGCCTTGCGGGTCACGACCTCGGGAGCCATCCAATAAGGTGTCCCCACCATGGTGCTGCGTTTGCTCTGCTCAGGGGTGATCTGGGCGCAGAAGCCGAAATCAGCTGCCAGGAGATTGACGAAATCACACAAACACACACACTAGTCAGGGGCACGCACTGCAGAATATACAACAATACAATATACAATTTTAGAGAAAGTAGTTTCTTCACAACTCTCTTCCTTCTTACAGACAGAACATTTCAGAGTTATTTCAGTCTGGATTTAGACCCCATCACAGCACTGAAACGACACTGACTAAAGTACTGAACAATCTCTTAATATCCTCTGATAAAGGACGTTTCTTTTCTCATACTGCTAGACCTCAGTGCTGCTTTTGACACCATTGATCATAATATTCTACTTAATAGGTTGGAGACACTCATTGGCATAAGAGGTCAAGCACTCTCCTGATTCAGGTCCTACCTGACAGATCGTTACCAATTTGTACTAGTAAATAACGAATGCTCAGAGCATTCTAAGGTCAAATATGGCGTCCCACAAGGATCTGTACTGGTCCCCATATTATTCTCATTATATATGCTACCACTGGGCACCATCATTCGTAGGCATGGTATTAGCTTCCATTGCTACGTAGATGATACGCAGTTGTATATCTTCCAATCCGGATGATATCACTACTACTCTCAAGATTGAGAACTTCGTCCAGGACATTAAAAACTGGATGGCATCTAATTTTCTTCAACTAAATTCCGATAAGACTGAGGTGCTGATTCTTGGGCCTAAAGCTGCTAGAAGCAATTGGGCTGATATTCCCCTTACTCTAGTTGGTTTTTCAGTAACACCTACATCTACCGCAAAAAGCTTAGGTGTCACTATTGATTCGGATCCTTCATTTGACACACACATATGCAATGTCACTAAGGCTGCCTTTTTCCATTTACGTAATATCGCCAAGCTGAGACACTTACTTTCATTAGCTGATGCAGAGAAGCTGGTCCATGCTTTTGTCTAGTCAAGATTGGACTACTGTAATGGTCTTCTAATTGGATGCTCTAAACAGTCCATAAAGAAGCTACAACTTGTAGAAAATGCTGCAGTTAGAGTCCTAACTAAGGCTAGAAAATTTGATTATATTAGTCCCACTCTCGCAGCATTACACTGGCTTCTGATTAAAAAATTTGTCTGTTAACCTATAAGGTGTTAAATGGTCTTACCCCACAATATCTGAGTGAACTCATTGCTTACTACAACCCATCTCGCCCTTTGCACTCCCAAAATGCTGGATCACTCCTAGTTACAAAAATTTGTAAGACTACAGCCGGAGGCAGAGCTTTCTCCTTTAAAGCCCCTCAATTATGGAATAGCCTTCCAGCTCCAATCCGAGATTCTGACACAGTTCCAATCTTTAAATCTAGACTTAAGACTCACCTATTTAATCAAGCCTTCAGCTAATATTCCCCTTGTAAGGTGTGGGGCTCGGGGGCCCTCAGACGTTGAGATTTCTGGTAATCTGAGATGTTGATGCTGTCATTCAGCTGGGTCATGGCATGACTCTAGTTGTGACAATGACTTGGGTGTAAAACAATGTATCAGTGAGCCCTCATGACTGTGGTCATCTCTGAACTCCTCCTTTTAGTTATGCCACTATAGATTAGCCAGCGGGAGCCACATGCTCTGGCACGTGAGCTATGTATGTTTAAATCAATGGTGGTTTAAATTGATGTCCACACACTCAGTCTGTATTGTCTATCTTTTTGCATGCTTCTACCCAAGACGATTGCATGTAAGCATCTACAAGCACCTACAAGCACCTGGGAGATGGTCTGGCTTTTCCGGTGGATGTACTGATGCTGGGGTTGGATGTGCCATTGCCACAAGAGGACGTGCTGATGCTAGTTCCTACCTGAGGCTCACCATCTGCATTGAAGGGACTGTGACTACTTGACCGGGGAACAAGAACCATAACTATAACTGTAGAACCACATTTTGTCCACAAATATGGACTTGTGCTAACGGGCCGCCCAATGGAGGATGGGTTCACTTTTGAGTCTTGGTCCTCCCGGGGTTTCTTCCTAATCCCCACCATCATAGGGAGTTTTTCCTTGCCACTGTCACCTTTGGCTTGCTCATTAGGGATCTGGACCCATACGATTGTAAAGCTGCTTTGCAACAACATGTGGCGCTATATAAATAAATTTGACTTTGACAACACTGGACACAAAGAACATATAAGAAGTGCAAAGGTCATGTCTCAACTGTGCAGTGCAGTGGGACTTCAGAAGTCTCATGCGGCTGCAGTAGGTTTGTGTTCTCTCAGCAAGTGTGCCTTACATTAAACCTGTGACCACAGCACCATCTGCTGGCAAAAGTTACCAACACTGCCTACAAGTCTGAATAGCTATTATTTGCAAACAGATGGGCAATTTAGAAATGTAAACTATATTAACAACTGCTCAATGACAAAACCACTCCCAGTGATCATGAACATGTGAGATGTTTGAGATGTTCAAGGGTACTAACTGAGCTTGACGGATCCATCCATGCCCAGCAGTATGTTGTCACTTTTGATGTCTCTGTGGATCACCTGGTTGGAGTGCAGGAACTCCAGAGCCTGCAGACACTACAGGAGAACGAGGATCTCAGAACAAACCGTACGAGTCATGAGCACACAGCGAGCTACGCACAAGAGCACCCAAAGGTGAAGAAGAGGGTGTGTGAGGAAACTCTGAACACTGTTCTCCTGTCAAGACGGCTGTTTGTGTTCTAACCGGATTCTAAAACAGAATATTTTAATATGAATTCATTATGAACCCAGAGGCTGGTAAAAGCAGACTTTGAAACGTTCATTAAGAATGTACAGTGGGTTCTGAGGGAACTCAAGTAGAGAATGAGTGAAATCTGAGTGAAGTCTCTCCTGATCGTTTCAGTCCTCCCATAGGGGTCATAGTCCTCTACCTGCACTTCTTAAATCTGCTCAGTGCTAAATGTAGAAACTGTGCTAAACATGTTGTTTCTTAGCTTTCTTTCTTAGGGACAGACCTTCTTTTTATTTAGGTACTAATGTGTAAATGAAAACAAAATGTGCACATTGGAGCACTTTTGAAGATGATCCTGATTTTGTAAGCCTGCATCCAGTTGTGTGTTACTGTCTAAACAAATCAGTAAACAAAACAGAGCTAAAATGATATCCCCAGAAATTTGGCTCAAAATCCCAATTGAGAAGAACTCACAAGAGGAAAATGTAAACCCACCCTGCGGTTGGGTGGCATAGAGGTGCAGGGGGGTGGAGGTGGGGGTGTAGGGGTTTGGGGGTGTGGTCAGTGTTGCACATGCTCACCTCTCGACACACAGCAGCGATCTGTGCCTCATCCATACACGTCTCGGTGACCACGTCAGTCAGAGAGCCGCCCGCCAGATACTCCATCACGACCCACAGCTCATCCCCCACCAAGTAACTACGGAAACCAGACAGCGGCACGGCAACATAATGAGTGACTGGTGGGGGGGGGGGGGGGGGGGGGGGTTTCAGAAGGTAGCTATAGCAACGAGACAATGGCCGGCTGGGACGGGTGCATTAGTGTTGAGTCACAGCGGGTAACCATAGAGACGGAGAAAGCTATCCATCCTTTTCCCACTGGCAATGTTACAGCTGGAGTGAGGGGATTACTATGGCAACAGCAAAAGCTCCATGACCAGTCAATTCTAACAGGTCAGAGCTAAAAGGCACCGCACACACGACTCTGAGCAGAGATCAAGCTTCGCAAAAACATCACAAATAAATAAATATATAAGGAGACACAAAATAGAAATAATCTGTGTTTTGTAACCCGGTCCCCAGGGAGCCCAAGCTTGTTCATATTTTCGCTCCCTCAGCTCTCCTGTTCTAGCTTATCAGAGCTCAGCTGATCCAGGTGTGATGGGAGCAGGTACAGAGAACATGGACTGTGTGAGAGCCCTCCACCAACCAAGTGTGCCCTCCACCAACACCACTTTATCAGTGTGCCCTCCACCAACACCACTTTATCAGTGTGCCCTCCACCAACACCACTTTATCAGTGTACCCTCCACCAACACCACTTTATCAGTGTGCCCTCCACCAACACCACTTTATCAGTGTGCCCTCCACCAACACCACTTTATCAGTGTGCCCTCCACCAACACCACTTTATCAGTGTGCCCTCCACCAACACAACTTTATCAGTGTGCCCTCCACCAACACCACTTTATCAGTGTGCCCTCCACCAACACCACTTTATCAGTGTGCCCTCCACCAACACCACTTTATCAGTGTGCCCTCCACCAACACAACTTTATCAGTGTACCCTCCACCAACACCACTTTATCAGTGTGCCCTCCACCAACACCACTTTATCAGTGTGCCCTCCACCAACACCACTTTATCAGTGTGCCCTCCACCAACACCACTTTATCAGTGTGCCCTCCACCAACACAACTTTATCAGTGTGCCCTCCACCAACACCACTTTATCAGTGTGCCCTCCACCAACACCACTTTATCAGTGTACCCTCCACCAACACAACTTTATCAGTGTACCCTCCACCAACACCACTTTATCAGTGTACCCTCCAACCCTCCTGACCAGAGTGTAAAAGGGAGAGTGTGGTGAAGGGGAGAGTGCAAAGGGGAGAGTGTGGTGAAGGGGAGAGTGCAAAGGGGAGAGTGTGGTGAAGGGGAGAGTGTGGTGAAGGGGAGAGTGTGATGAAGGGGAGAGTGTGATGAAGGGGAGAGTGTGATGAAGGGGAGAGTGTGATGAAGGGGAGAGTGTGGTGAAGGGGAGAGTGTGAAGGGGAAGCTGTGGCCGCCACATGCTGACGTTGCAGCCCTGCTCCGTGGTCGTATTCTCACCTGTCCAGGTAGTTCACGATGTTTGGGTTCTTGTTTTCCCTCATGACCAGGATCTCATTGATGATGAGCTCCTTCTTGGGCTGTTGCTGCAGATTCATCTGCTTGATGGCCACCTGAAAGAGGAAGGAAACTTAACACAGCCATGAGGAACCTGACAGACTATCAGGGTCTCTTTTCTCTCTCTCGCTCGCTCTCACGGTCTCGAGTCAGGCTCAACACAGGAACTTCTGTCTCTCTCGCTCTCCGTTTTGACTATTTACAATGTACAATGTCTCTTTGAATCTTTGCCTTTACCTCCTGTCCTGTTGCGATGTCTATCGCTGTGTACACTGTCCCCGAAGCTCTGAGGACAAGAGCAAAAAGACCATTTTCAAACACTGCTGTTCTATATTCAAACTCTTCAAACACTGCTGTTCTATATTCAAACTCTTCAAACACTGCTGTTCTATATTCAAACTCTTCAAACACTGCTCTTCTATATTCAAACTCTTCAAACACTGCTCTTCTATATTCAAACTCTTCAAACACTGCTCTTCTATATTCAAACTCTTCAAACACTGCTCTTCTATATTCAAACTCTTCAAACACTGCTCTTCTATATTCAAACTCTTCAAACACTGCTCTTCTATATTCAAACTCTTCAAACACTGCTCTTCTATATTCAAACTCTTCAAACACTGCTCTTCTATATTCAAACTCTTCAAACACTGCTCTTCTATATTCAAACTCTTCAAACACTGCTGTTCTATATTCAAACTCTTCAAACACTGCTGTTCTATATTCAAACTCTTCAAACACTGCTGTTCTATATTCAAACTCTTCAAACACTGCTCTTCTATATTCAAACTCTTCAAACACTGCTCTTCTATATTCAAACTCTTCAAACACTGCTGTTCTATATTCAAACTCTTCAAACACTGCTCTTCTATATTCAAACTCTTCAAACACTGCTCTTCTATATTCAAACTCTTCAAACACTGCTGTTCTCAATTCAAAACACATTTCCAGACTTCAAACTCTGCTTTTAAAATACTGTAGGCTTTGTAAACCTTATACACGTGAAATGAAGACTCACCCTTGGCCGATCTTTTCAAAGCGTGTGTACTTCTTCTTAGGATCTCCCACACTAACTATACTCCCTAGACAGGAACACAATAAGGGAACGAATGTGATAAGGCTGGATTTGAACTCGCGCGCACTCCGAGGGTTTTCACACGTACACTTGTCTTGGTCCTCCCGAGGTTTCTTCCTAATCCCCGCCATCATAGGGAGTTTTTCCTTGCCACTGTTGCCTCGGGCTTTGCTCATTAGGGATCTGGACCCATACGATTGTAAAGCTGCTTTGTGACAACATGTGTTGTATAAAGCGCTATATAAATAAATGTGACTTTGGGTGTGTCACCACCTGGGCACTGTACTGTTAAAGAACACCTGTAAGAGGCAGGTGATGACATGGTAAACAGAGTGAGTCAACACTCAGAGCAAAGGCCGGGCAGCTTTAAGGGACAGTCTGGCCATTTTTCCCTGGGTGGATTACCAGCCTGTAGAGGGCAGAAGCATTTCATCAAAGCAGCTACGACAACTGACCAGATTATCCGATCTGCTGGCCCACACAGTAGTGGGACACGCCTACTCCATGGAGTTTCTTCTCACACCCAAGAGGGAGAATCAGACCTCCAACAGGCAATGGAAACTGGGGGGGCAAATTATCTGCCTAATTTTTTTTTTAACACAAGAGAAAGAGGCCTGGGAGAGGGGAGATCTGGGGGGGGAGAACTAAGGTTGTTGACTGAGTTTGGTAAAGAAAAGCAACCTTAGAAAGCAACCATCAGAAAGCAACACAAGTTTAGGGTAATTGTTCGTTTTTTGCCACACAGGCAACAAACACACAAAGAGCGGTGTCAGTTCAATAGAGTAACCTAGCAACCATGGACAAACATCAGGTTTAGGAGGGCCTGACTGAAATATGGGGAGGAAAGGAGTGGTGTATTTCAAAGCAGTATCCCTTTCATACCACTGGGGGGCAACCTTAGTATATCAGTAGCACGAGTGAGTAGTCAAATAGGCCCTCAGAAGTGCATGCAGATTAGGGCAAGAATTAAAGTTGGTCAGTGTTAGTCATCACAGGACAAGGTCGTTAAAAAAGAGTCTTACGTAGTTTCTCGAGAATCTCTTCGTCCGTCATCTTCTTCTTCCGGGTCTTGTCGGTGGTGCGTGGGGTTGCGGTGGCGGTGGCGGTGGGGGGTGTGGGGGAGGGACCGGCGCCATCAGTGGGCGGGGCTGTGACAGGGGAGGTGGCGGCATCTTTGGTGGTGGCTGGTGGGAGGGGCTCGATTACCGAGCGCGTGTATATCTGTGGGCGGAGCATTAGAGATAGAACCACTTTTAAAAGCACACTACACATCCCAGCATGCTCAACTTGTCAGGGATGAGAAGCCTCAACACAACCGCAAGGCATTCTGGGGAAAATGGGGAGTTCACTGGGTAGAACAGCCAGTTTTGCACCAGCAGGCCGGCACAGAGGTACTTTACTCTCCAGAAGACAAAGGCTCTTTTTTCTGCTTTTTCTTCCTCCTTCTCTGATCAGTGCTGCAGTGAAGAAGGTGCAGTCAGTCGTAACTGCAACTGATACTAGTCAGGTTTGTCGTCAAGTGAACAAAAACACATGCACAAGAGTGCAAAGAGGGTTTCAGACCAAACCCGTTCAACCCTTGATGCGTGCAGCTCCCGTGTGGTGACGTATAATTGAGAGTTGTGTGTAGTGAGGCTGAACCTCTTCCTTACACGCATCAGAGCTGCGGAGGGGAGGAGCCACACCTGTCAGGCCGCCGCCCACTACACAGGACTGTCTGCGCCCAGCAGCTTCCCCCACACACTCCCCTGGAAGATGAAGGGCCCCCACCTCCCTGTGGCCTGCTGGCCTCCCCCTTCACACAAACATGCACATCCACACACACGCGTGTGCAAGAACACACGCACACACACACACACGCACACACCCGCACACACACGCACACACCCGCACACACACGCACACACACGCACACACCCACACACCCACACACACACACACACACACACACACACACACACACACACGCGCACCACACACACACACACACACACACACACACACACACACACACACGCGCACCCACACACACACACGCACCCACACACACACACGCACCCACACACCCACACGCACCCACACACACACACGCACCCACACACACACACGCACCCACACACACACACGCACCCACACACACACACGCACCCACACACACACACGCACCCACACACACACACGCACCCACACACACACACGCACCCACACGCACGCACACGCACGCACGCACACGCACGCACACACACACACACACACACACACACGCACACACACACACGCACACACACACACACACGCACACACACACACGCACACACACACACGCACACACACGCACACACACACACGCACACACACGCACACACGTAGAGGGCAGGAGCTGCATGTACCTGTTCGTTAATTGCAGTTTGGCTTGGAGGCGTAGTGCTAACTCTGAGTGCCCATTATAAATGCACCAAAAAGAGCCAGCCCAGAGTCTCAGGAGACAGCGGGTGTGTGCGCGTGTGTGTGTGTGTGTGTGTGTGTATATGTGTGTGTGTGTAGCGAGAGTGGGGGGGGTGTGAGAGGGAGGAGGACTCCAGGACAATGAAGGGGAGGATGGTAGAGGAGGCAGACGACATGCAGCTGGGACAACAGCTGTAGGAATACACCAAAACAACAGGAGGAATCTGGAAGCAGCCTGGGGTGTGTGTGTGTGTGTGTGTGTGTGTGTGTGTGTGTATGTGTGTGTGTGTGTGTGCGCGCGCGCGCGCGCGCGTGCGTGCGTGCGTGTGTGTGTGTGTGCACGTTTGAGGTATTCTCACCGATTTGGTGTGCTCAGGTCGCGGGGCGATCACAGGTGGGGGCGTGGCCTCATCTTCATCCTCATCCTCGGACACGGTTGCCACGGCGGGCGTCTCCGACACGGCCTTGGAGTTCTGCGGGGGGTGGGACGAGGAGGACAGGAAGTGAGGCTGGCCCACCGACACCGCCACATGGGCGCAGATGGCGCCGAGCGCCAGCATGCCCCGCCCACCGCCTTCCCTCTCCACACCCACTAAGGGGGAAAACCACCCACCAACCAGCCAATAACGGCACAGACCAGAACAGAAAGGACCTCGCTTACATCCTGTCCTCCGTCATTAGGCTGAGAACACTGTGTCTAAATTAGACACGTCTGCTGTAATCCCTATTATTACCCAACTACCTGTCTGACCTCTGGCTGTCTGAAAGATTCCCTCCCAGTAAAGAAGGTGGGGTTTGGTTACTTGCCCCAACAGTGACCCCTGATCCCTGATGGAGGGTTACGCTGTGCCCATCAGTCCTGCCTGCCTGATCAACATCCCCTGCACAACACTAACAGAGCTCACAGGCTGTGGAGAGAAGAAGCGTTGAAGAAAAGATGCTGATTCACAGTGCAGAGTTAGAGGAAAGAGAGAGAGAGAGAGAGAGAGAGAGAGAGAGAGAGAGAGAGAGAGAGAGAGAGAGAGAGAGAGAGAGAGAGAGAGAGAGAGAGAGGTGGGGGTGTGTGTTTCATAGATACAGAGTGTGGGTATGTGTAATAGAAAGAGAGAGAGGGTGAATGTATATGTGTGTGTATGTGTGTGTAAAGGAGAGTTGAGAGGGAGATTGCGTATGTGTGTTTCTACCTGTGCATAAACAAGAGATGGGACAGAGAATAAGTGTGTGTGAAGATGAATAAGGAGAGATGAGAGAGAGAGAGAGAGATAGATAGATAGATAGAGAGAGAGAGAGAGAGAGAGACAGAGAGAGAGAGAGAGAGGTAGATAGATAGAGAGAGAGAGAGAGAGAGAGAGAGGTAGATAGATAGAGAGAGAGAGAGAGAGAGAGAGAGAGAGAGAGAGGTAGATAGATAGAGAGAGAGAGAGAGAGGTAGTGTAAGCAGCTAGGAGACGCCACTGTTGGCACTGTTCTCCCTGGCCGTGATCATGTCCATCTGTCTGTCTGTCAGTGTGTAGCCATGACAGGCCCCCCCACTCCTGTAATCTCCTCTCGGCCCTCCTGCACAAACCTCGCCTCACACCCTCACTCCACATCACCTGTGCTCTGAACACACACACACACACACACAGACACAGCACATCACCTGTGCTCTGAACACACACACACACACACACAGACACAGCACATCACCTGTGCTCTGAACACACACACACACACACACACACACACACACACACACACACACACACACACCATCGTCCTCTTTGTGCTCCGAGCAGGTGCGCACGCACACACTAACACCACCACACCCTGTCATTACGAGTCAGCCTAGATCTCCCCCTCCCCTCCCAGTGCCCAGACAGTTCACCAGTTCCAGGTCACCAGTCACAGTGAGATCACAAGCAATGACTTACCACAACATTGGAGGAGCTGAAGCTGTCCGCACCTTTATCTGAAACACACACACACACACACACACACACACACACACACACACACACACACACACACACACACACACACACACACACACACACACACACACACACACACACACACACACACACACACACACACACACACACACAATGAGGGCATGTGCCAAATTCAGTGGGTTCAGGAATGAAGGTGTGGGAGCTCAGTCACCATGGCACCTGGTGAAGGCCCGACCTGTGAAGCTCATGTATTTCTGGCTGTTGGCCGTCTCCTTGGAGTCGTAGAACTTCAGGACGTCCAGCACAGCCTGAGGATTCTTCTTCTGCTCCAACTTCGTGATGTTGGAGGTCTGCAGTAAACGAGCCCATTGCTCTGGCATACCCTACACACACACACACACACACACACACACACACACACACACACACACACACACACACACACACACACACACACACACACACACACACACACACACACACACACACACACACACACACACACACACACACACACACACACACACACACACACACACAGGAGAGTGAATACAGAATAGACAGAAGACAGAATTCTATGTGCTCATACTCTTGTCAAAGGACAGAGTGAGAGAAAGAGATGGAGAGAGGTGGAGAGAGAGAGAGCACAACTTGATTCCATTATTAAATGGATGTGCATTCCCAGGTAACGAAAGTCTGTCAGCACAGCCATTTATCACACGGGCTTCACTGGCAAAAGACCTACAGCTTCACCCGCAGCCCGGGCAGGGCGGAGGCAGAGGGCGGAGGCCACTCGCTTACCGTGAACTCGCCAGTGACGGCGTCGAAGCCCACGTGGATGGTGTGCTCAAAGTCAGAGGGCAGGGAGATCTCGGGACGCTCCTTCTTCTTGTTGGCTGAGGGGAGGAGCAGCAGGTACAGGAGTCAGAGGAGAAAGGAAGAAGTTTCAGGAGGTGTCCCCCAGAGGGAGCCTGTCTGGTAGTGTGACTGTACTTTACATGGCTGTCAGTAATGAGCATGGTATAATTATTTTAGATTTATTTATTTTTATCATAAGTCCCTTCTGTCTTCAGTCACTCCATGAGACTGAAGATACATTGTCCTGTTAACCAGTGTGGTGTTCGAGTAAAGTGTAAAAGTGTCATGGACTGCTGAGACAGAACAGAATCTCTCCCCATGACTGCTCTCTCCCACTTTCCCTCTCTCTATCCCTCACTCCCTCCCCTTCTCCCCTTTCCTCCCTTCCACAACTCTCTCCCTCCTCATCCGTTCCTCCGCCCTCTTCTCCTCACACCACCCAGCTGTTGAGTGGTGGATGTTGTGAGGAGAGCAGGACTTGAAGGTTAATCGTGTGCTAACAGGTTTAATTGGGCGGAGCAGGCGTGCTGAAACGTGAGACGCCGGCCACACGGACGGGTCTCGGTTTCCTCGGCGATGCCTGCGCTCCATGGCCAAGACTCGCGTCTGGAAAAACGTCCCTAAAAAATAAAAAACGGCCCTAAACACGCCTTCACTTTCAAGCGTCTCAGAAACTCCCGGCTGGGGGGTGGTGTACGCTCCTACACTGCATACGCCACCACCCGGCCGTTTTGAAACCCCGCGTGGCCACGCCCCACTCACTCTTGTCTCCGCCCCCGGTGAGGATGGAGCGGATGGAGCGGTCTTTGCGCTTCTTGTCCTCTGGGTTTGGTGGGAGGGGCTTGGAGCCGTGGTTGAGGGGCCCCGCCTCCTTGCTGCAGGGTCCCATCATGGTGCTGGTGTTCCTCATGGGTGGCGCGGGGGGCTTGTCCTCTACTTCCCCGTTATCGGACATGGTGGGGCGTGGCGTGGGGCGTGGGGCGTGGCGTGCGGCTGCCTCTGCAACAGGAAGCATGCACGTTAGCCGCTGGTCATCCCACACCAAGCGCAGGCTTAACAACAGCTTAGGTTGGAAAATAATAAAATTATCTATTATCGGTATGCTGTGTTAATCTCAGCACCACCCACTAGGAGGTGATAATTATTGGTTATCAACTTCAATACTGGTACTGGCATCCCTAGAAAAAAGATTTAAACCCATACACCGCAGGAAACCATGATGATCAGAAATGTATCGAGAAAAAGAAAACAAAACGTGCTACAGTTTCAAGGGGACAAATAATTAGAAGAATGTGGGGAAGAAAAAAAAAACAAAAACAAAACAGTACAAACATATTAGTCTGTCCTCGGTGTGGACAATGTGTCCTCTGTCCTGTGACTACAGTCCAAACAACACGGTTATGGATCCACTGGGTCAAAGACGACATACACCGTGACGACAGAAGACTCAAACTCTTGTGAGGATCCATGGTGAGTCAAATTCTGTTAAACACTGGGACATGGCGATTTCAGAGAGAAAATACACCAGGCTGTAATCATAGGAGGATTTCCTAAATACAGTTCACACAGGTCAGCAAATAACCCATTTCTGAGAAGCACACCATAGTTATGGGCCTGAATGCTTATAGTCTGCAGTAATTACCACAAGCACTAGAAGATCAGCATTGAAAGCCGAGTAGAATCAGCATCGGTTTCTTGGCACTATTTACCAGTTTTATAGTCTGATCCCTTAAGACATTCCATCAACATCCAGCATTTAGCAACCCAACAAATGTTCTCTGTAGCTGCACTCTGTGCTACGCTGTAGAATTCGCTTTATGGTTTTGATCTCACTGCTCGACTGTCCTTCTCACGGTCCGTGTACATGTGTGTGACACACGAGAAAAGAGCCAGCATCTGTTTGTGCCTCAGCAGGTCACCAACCCTTGTTCACACCTCCTCCCCTGCCGTCATGAGAGAGAGAGAGAGAGAGAGAGAGAGAGAGAGAGCCTGAACAGAGGCTGCTCTGAATGTCCTACTGTCCCACCAGCCGCACACACCTACCTCACCCACCTCCAGGGGGGGGGAGAGAGCGGTAAGCATGTGGCTATGTTCCAACACTCCAGCGTTCAAGTGTTCTGAGCTTTTGGGAAAGTCCGTTGCCCAAATGCCGGAGCTCAGGAGGAGCAGCGCGAATCTCCCTGCGCTCACAGATCGGGCTGTCTCAGCCGCCAAACCCACCATTACGTAATCCTAGCCGGCGTGGTATTTTTGGCTCGGCAGGAGTCCGGAGGGTGGGGGGTGTGGGGGGTTGTACAGCAAATATAAACACCAGGACAGACAGCAACTGGCACATTTCCTGCCCGCAGAACCGGCCACCAGCCGCTCAGACCGGGAGAGACACTGACCAATCAATCACGCTAATCAGAAGCCCATAATGCAGAGCCGAAGGGAGAATTTCACTGCTTGCAGACAACTAGCAAGAAAATCAAAGCTGCTACTTTACCTCAGCACACACTGCCCAGCAGCCGAGCGGCAAACCTTCCAGGAACGGCACAAAACACCGCGCTCACGGTGACGGAGGCTGGTCCTGTGAGTCACTGAACGGTGTGTGTGTTACTCTGCGTGTGTGTGTTTAAGTGTAGGTTCCCTGCTGGTTTTGAAGTAAGTGAGCCCTCCCTGATGTGATGTCACAGGTGACTAAGAGTCTCGCTGGGTTTGGTCTGTCTGACGGACAGACTGGTCATGATGGCAGTAATGTGATATCTGACAGGGGACTATAGACTGACACAAACTGACAATACACAGAGAACAATAAACATAGCCAATGCAAATGGTTCTACTCTCTGTCAACTTAGAGAAGCTTGGAGTCAAAGGACAAACACACACACACACGCGCGCATGTGCACAAACACAGAGATCTGTGCTTGTAGTCTTTGGCAGCTGGTGACAACATGTCGATGGCAGACGTTTCCTGTCATGGTGAATGACTGCCACCTCGAGACCAGGGCAACCCCCCCATCACCTCAGTGAGAGAAACTGACCCCGCAGCCCGCAAATCTGTCTCCTCCTGCCTTCCCAAACACCCTGCAGCTAAAGCAAACAGCTTCCTGACACCCACAAGCTACAGAAGGGACCCCAACCCCCTCCCACACACACACACACACACACACACACACAAAGAGATGACTTGCATTTCATACACAGCTGACACTTTTAGCAGCGCCTTGTCATCACTCAACCAGTTTTCAACACACACACACACACACACACACACACACACACACACACACACACACACACACACACACATCCAGAACACAGGGGGATTTCACTTTAAGGAAACTGCACCTGGACCGCAGAGGTGGCAAGAATCTTCCACAGATTAAATTATCCATGTAAGGCATGTTAGAGAAAACAAATGACAGAGGACAATGTATACAGCTAGATAGAAACAGACACGCACGCACGCACGTTGTTTTTTTGAGTTTCTGGAACTATTCCACAGTTTGGAAAATAAAGGCAGTTTGCACTGGCTTGTGTGAAACAGGAAGTGAATCAGTCTCAGACCAGCCACAAAAACCTTTGGTCTTCACCTAGTGTGAACTACCAAACACACGCTTCACTCACGCACATGTTCGGACATACACACAATGCAGATGCTCTTATGCAGAGTCACACGCACGCACGCACGCACGCACACGCACGCACGCACGCGCACACACACACACGCGCACACGCACACGCACACGCACACGCACAATACCTACCACTGTGACAGGAACTAAAATCTAATTTCTCTCTCTCTCCCCCTCACACACATCTCCCTTTAACCAGATGTATGGGGTAAGATGCTCCATATTGAAAAATAAACCCTTAACCACTTCAGCTCTGTTGCATCTTCATCTGGGAGTCACAAACAGACTTCAACAATCACAGCTGTAGTTCCCTCAAGGTGACGCAGCCTGGCACTGTCGATGGCAGTGAAAAACACCAGGTGACGGTGTTACCATGGCGTAGCCACGCCTGCGTTCAGCACACTGCTCTGGGTTTCTTCTAGTGACACCGATCCAGCATTCCCCCCCACTGCCACGGGCACTCCACGCGTACACATCAAATGGTGCACTCTGAGCCATAGCGAAGGTGTACGGAGTGACCAACTACTGACTCACTCTGCATTCTGGGAGTGTTCTCATCTGAGAACCAGAGCAGTCGATGACTCAGTAGAAGACTCACAGAAGCCTACTGTGACCTCTACAAACACACACACACACACACTCACTCTCACTCCATCACTCACTTACACACACTCACTCACTCACATTCAGTACACACACACACTCACTCTCACTCACTCACATTCAGTACACACACACACTCACTCTCCCTTACTCTCTCAATCACTCACATCTTTTTCTCTTTTACACACACACACACACACACACTTTTCTTTCTCCTTTACATACTCTCACTCAGTCACTCTCTCCCTCACTCACTCACCATCTCCTTTACTCTCCATTACAATTTCTAGTCTCTCTTCCTCTCACACGCACACACATTTTTCTTTCCACTCTCACTTTCTCCTTTCCTCTGTTTGTCCTCACACTCTTTCTCTCTCACACACACCTTTTCTCACGATCACTCTCTCCTCTCACATACTCTCTCTCTCTCTCTCTCTCTCTCTCTTTTCTCTTCAGACTGCCTGTCTCTCTAGCTCACTTTCATTCTTGCTGTCTGCTATGCTCCCATTCTTGC